>NW_008467007.1:0-912 GCF_000622305.1 Nannospalax galili
TTTTTTTGGCCTATAGTCCCAGGGGCATAAACTACATCATGATTGGAAGACGTGTCAATAGGCAGGAAGGTATGGCAGGAACTGGAAACTGGCTGAGCACAGTGCATCTGCACACAGGAAGCAGAGAGACAGCAGACAGCGGGACCTTGCTGTAAGACCTCGAGGCCTCCCCATCATGTGCTTCCTCCAGCAAGGATCCACCTCCTAAATATTCCATAGACTCCCAACCATCACCCCCTAGCTGGGGACCAAACATTCACATGTATGACTCTGTATTCAAATCACGGCATTCTGCTCTTGGCCACCATAGATTCCTGGCCATCTCATGATGCAAAATGCATTCAATCTAATTTCAGAAGTCCCCACAGTCTTCAGCAGTTTCAACACAGTTAGAAAGGTCCAAGTCCAAAGGTTCTTCTGAGTCTCAAGGTAATCTATCAGATATGAGTCCGTATAATATAAAAAATTACATATTTATAACACACAATGGCACAACATATACACTTCCATTCTAGAAGGGGCATAATGAGCAAAGATTGGATCAACAGAACCAAAACCCAGCAGGGAGAACACCAAACCCTCTGGCTCCATGTCTGGTATCTGTGCCTTCCGTTTCAAAGGGTTTAGATGGCTCTGTCCCTCCAGCTTTGCTGCCTGCAACATACATCACTGTCTGGTTGAGTTCTAGTGCCTGTGCGCAGCTCTCCTGGGCAGTTGTTCCATGGCTCTGGCATCTCCGACATCTTGGGGACTCCATAGCAACCTAGGTTTCACCTTCACAACTTCCTGTAGTGGCCTCTCGACATCTCCTTGCAGAGACTGTGAAGCTGCCTCAGTTGCCTGGCTTGAGAGGCCCTTTGACACTGTGGAGGAAGAATCCATAAGCTCCGCAGTCTTGCGTTGTCCATGTCT
>NW_008467008.1:0-912 GCF_000622305.1 Nannospalax galili
GTGCTCCCTCAAGTCTCTTCTGTACTGCTGGCTCAGTGGTAGTGAATATTCCGTTAGATTGTGTTTATAGTGAAAGCTGTCCTCCTCCTTCAGTTATGAAGAATGGTTTGGCTGGATGTAGTGATCTGAGCTGGTGATTACTGTTGTTAGAGCCTGGGGTTCTGTGCCTGGTTTTAGAGTTTTTGCTGTTATTATGGTGGTTTTGCCTCTCTGTGACAGGCAGCTTCTCTGTTTCAACTGTGAAGTGGGTGAGGTTCTTTTCTGACTTGCCTGTTTGGCCTTATAAGTAAGCCTCTTCCTATATCTGGGCAGCCATCTCTTTCCCTCGCTTTGGGAAATTTTCTGTAATAATTTTACTTAATAGGTTTTCTGTGCCTTTCTCTTGAACTTGGCCCTTTTCCATAGCCATGCACTTGTTGAATTACTCTAACCCCGTTAACTTTGTTTCAAGCTTGGAGAGGTGGGAGTGTCCTCTCTCTGATGGTAAGCCACCTGTATGCAGCCTGAGGAAGCAAATGTATGAGCAGGCCCAAGAACCCAGGGGAGACCACAGAGTGCTGGACTCGCCTCAGTGCGATCGGTAACTTCTGACCCTTTTTGTAGCCACATTTCAAAATAAAACTAACGTGTTGCATATCTGCTCAAGCTGAGGCTGGGCTCTTGTCCCAATATGAAGGACAAAATGTCACCCCCTGTTTAACTAGAGCAATTGATCTCTGCAACTGTCCCTCACCCAGAGCCTCCTCAAGACAAAATGAGTATCATCCCCTGGTTAACTATAGCAGTTGATCTCTGCAACTGTCCGTCATCCAGACCTTCCTCTGCTTCCTCCTTGGAACTTGGGAGTGAGAAAGTTAAGACAAATCTAAATAAGGAAGAAGAAAAAAAAAAAAAAAAAAAACTTTTCAAAAA
>NW_008467009.1:0-912 GCF_000622305.1 Nannospalax galili
GTGTGCCTACCTTCCTGGCTGTCATGGAGCAGTGTCGCCCGGCCTCTCCCACCTGACGGGGTGGGGTTTCGGGGGGAGTATGCTTAACTCTTAAACCATAATAATGAAAGTGCTTGGAAATGAAATTTTAGATGATCATTTAATAGGATGAAGCATAAGAATTGGCACTTTTGAGGGTTTGGTGTTGGACAGGGACACATGGTAAATGGTTGCTATCAGCAAACTACAAACAGCGCCCTCATTAGACATTTACCATGCTGGCAACTTCCTTCTATAACACTGAGAAAAATTATTCTCTTGTTTATGTTATCTAGGGCATTTTAGGGCAGACTGAGATAGCATCATGGTATGTTACAGTGGTAATTTGCTTCAAATATAGCTTCAAAATCAAACAAAAACAAATTAGAACTTAAACCAGAACTTCAATGGATTATACTATGTAGACACTATAGGTTTTGTCTCATTCTTATAATCCAGAGCTATAATTCATTGCAAGCGCATAGTTTAAAGGAAAATAAAGTTCATATTTTGAATAGCAAGTGAGTAACAAAGTCCTAAAGAGTTGGAAAATGTTCCAACCTCACTCAAAATCATTCAAGCAGAAATGGATCAAAGGTAACACGCAGAGCACTGCCTTCAGTGGGAGACCACAGAACCAGACGGCATCAGAGGGACCCACGCCAGTTCTGAGCAGTGCAGCTGACAAGAATTATCTCAGCAGTTCAATTGCTGTTCTTTCCAACTTTTCTTCTATACTAATGTCTATGTAAGTTTCTGAACGTCCTCTCTGTGGTGGACTGCTCTCTTTTTGGAAGCAAAGTTAAATGAAAAGTTTACAAAGATGCTTGTGGAAATGGCACTTCAAATGGTAACCAAATTTATGAGCTGAATTTCCCATTATTTTAAAAAGTA
>NW_008467010.1:0-912 GCF_000622305.1 Nannospalax galili
GCCATCCTCCCGGTGACAGCTTTCACATGTGTATTGATTCCTGCCACTGTGTTTTCCCAGCATTCTCTGCAATTCTCCCAACAGACATTCTATTATGCTCAATCCTCCAACTTCTGTTTTTCACTGCAAGGGGATCTACCCACCATGGGTTAGCCATCTTGTCTATGTACATGCCTTCACCAACAAACACTAGAAAATGGCCAGTCAGTGCCATCAATAGCTTCCTGGCCTTCTTCCTGGTTTACAAAGGCTGTAGAGCTAAAAACTACACTTCACTGACTCTCTTGCAGCTAAATTCTCTCACACAGACACACTCATGGAAAGGTGGGAAAACAGAGGGGGACCATAAGCAGACAGCAGTCATAATCTGGGAGACCATAACTTTTAACAGTAAGGTGACAGGAGGTGTGTTTCCACAGAACAGCTCTGGCCAACAGTGTAGTGTTCTGACTCCAGGGTCAGAGACACCAAGGTAGAAGTGAGTTCAAGCCATGCTATGACTGGGAATTAGTTGGGGTTAGGCTGTGTTACTCTCAAGCATACACCATCCAGCCTGATTCTCTCTCAGAAATACTATAAACTAACTATAAAGTCTTAACCAGCATACTTTCTGAAGAGCTCATATCCACCTCCTAAGTTTGGAGCCTACATGCATGCCTGCCAAACAGCAAACCTCCCCAGCATGGGACATAAGCTTTCCACATAATATGGAAGATGGAGGAGGAAAGGGGGAGTAGGGAAGCATGCTACAGTCCATTAGAGTCAATCAATGAATCTCCCAGAAAGGCAAACGCAAGCCAGCCTTTCAAATGTTCAGGGAACAGCAACAATTGAGCACCTAAGATTGACAGTCTTTCCAGGAAGAGGCTAATGAGGCCTCCCTCCTCCCTGAGGAGATAGAGGCAGTTAATG
>NW_008467011.1:0-912 GCF_000622305.1 Nannospalax galili
CATCCTCCCATTTTTCCTTGACTTGGACCGACTGTTTGAATTAATTTGCAAATGCATTTACATCACCTTTTTTTTCTTTCCTTTGGTTTTTTGAAGACAGGGTCTCCCTGTACCCCCAGCTGGACTGAAATTCACTATGTAGACCAGGCTAGCCTAGAACTCACAGAGATCTGCCAGCCTTTGCCTCCTGAGTACTTAGATGAAAGGCATGTGTCACCATACCTGGCTTAGATTACCTATTTTTATTTGAGTAGCTTTTATCCTTGCCTTATTTACATAATTATGAGTCAATTTCTGGAAACAGTGATAAATTTTTTGCTATAACCTTATAATAAATTTATAACAAGTAGTTTGTGCTTGGGGAGATACATAGGAGCAACATCGGTCTAGTTCAGAAATCTGATTTTACAAATTACTAAGGCTCTTTTGAAGCCGAGTGTCTGGTCCCCTATGTTTGAGTCGTCCTTTCCTAACACAGAAGACCCCATCCAATGCTTTCAGTAACAATGACAAATTTTTTTTCAGTTTCTCTTGTTAATTTACCCTAGTTTTTCTTCAGACTTTTTCTATGTACTACACTAAATCCAGGTATGGTTTCAGTGAGATACATATCATACAATGAGGAAAATTGAAATTATATGGAATAGATTTAACTGCTACCATGTCTTTGAGTGAAGATGAGGCCAAAGGAAGGCTATATAAATATTCACAAGTCATGTTAACAATATACCCAGCACTGTTCACATGGAATGATTACTAGATCTCTTTCAAAGAAGAAATAAAATGAAAAATATCCAACAAATTGATAAAGAGAAGGTAAAAGTGATGTAAAATGAGCAAGGTCCCAGGAGTTTGTAGGACTCCATTTCCAAATATTTGTGCACCTCCTCCCCGGATCTTACAATCTTTCCA
>NW_008467012.1:0-912 GCF_000622305.1 Nannospalax galili
GATGAGGAGGATGAGGAGGAGGAGGAGAGGGAAGAGAAGGAAATTATGCCAGGACCCAGCTCCTGAATTGACCCTCAGGAGGAGGCTGACATGGGTGTGGGCTGCCTGAAAAATGATGACTAAATTGTTGTCCAATCAGTATTTTAACTGAGGATTTACTTTACCTTTGAATATTGTGCTAGTTATTCTTTCCATTGCTGTGACAAAGTGTCTGACAGAAAATGCAAATGGGAAGAAAGTTTTATTTCAGCTCAACCATCACATCAAGCGAGATGTGCTGTCATGAGCGTGATGGATATTGTTCGCACCCTGGCTGCGTACCAGGAAGCAGAGAGGAGAGCTGAGTATAGCTTTCAGAGGCCCATTCCAAGGGACTTACTTCTACCAGACCGGTTCCAGTGGCTAGGCTCCAGCCTTCAAAATAGCACTGTAGTCTAGGAACGAAGCATTCAAAACACTCATCTGGTGGGGGTACGTTTCAGATTCAAGCCATAACTGATGTCAGTAAGTCCATAATACTGTTGATTTGGTAGTAGTCTCAGCTCAAGTCAGCATGATGGAAGGCTTGCCTCCAGTATGGAAGGACTGACTACAAGCCCCTCAGTGTTGTCGCATGAGCACTCAGAGGCAACGTGAAGTGTATGAGGATGCTTCCCACAGGCCTAGATGTGTTATGTCATTCTTTACATTCTCACAGTAGCTCAATGAATGAAATTTCACTTTATGATTGAAGAAATAAAGGCAAAGGCTAGAGAGATGGCTCAGTAGTTAAGAGCTTTTGCTGCTCTTGCAGAAGACCCAAGTTCATCTCCCAGCACCCAGACTGTGAGACTTACAATCACTTGTAATACTCTAGGCACTTGTGTGCACACCCATACACAGACACACACTCACAGACACACACACACACAC
>NW_008467013.1:0-912 GCF_000622305.1 Nannospalax galili
AAAAAACGGAAATGCTAACAAATTGACTGTCAAGGTGAGAGTATGATAAATTGTGTAAGTCATGCCAAACATAGCGCTGACAACTATAAGCCTTTCTTCAGTATTTTGTTTACTATTTTTATTTTATATGAATGAGTGTATTCTTGCATGTATGTAAATGCACCCGTGTTGTTTAGTGCCTGATGAGACAAGAAGAGTGTGTTGGATTCCCCTGGAAGTAGAGCTGCAGATGGTTGTTATGTGCCATGTGGATGCTGGGAATGGAGCCTGGGCCACTGCTCTTAACCTCTGAGCCATCTCTCCAGCCCCAGACTAAAAGCTATTGTTCTATTCAGAATATTAACACACCACGTAGTCCCTGGGCACATTTTTGGAAAGTTATATAGTGCTTTAAAATTAACTTTCATTGTCCAGAGGGAGAAAACGGAAATATTGTCTTAGAAAAGGGGAGAGGAGCATGGGACTCAGTCGTCTGGAGCGCAGATCCAGAAATAAGGCTCTCTCTTGCAGAGCAAGCTTCCACAAAGCTAGACACAGTAAGAAGCAAGGCAACCTAGCTGCCCAAAAGTGCCCAGTGCCAGGAAGGGTTGCCTGGGCTTTAACACACACTAAGCATTTGACATATTGTTGTGCTTGTGCTCTGCAGTGGGCTCTTTACTAAAAATCTGAAGTCCCCCCAAGCATTTACTTTTTAAAATTAATGTATTTATTATTTTTATTTTACGTGTATCCATGTACTACCTGCACATATTTAAGTGCATCCGTGTCCTGCAATGTTCATGGAGGTCAGAAGAGGGCATAGGATCCCCTGGAACTGGAGTTAGCCCCAATGTGGGTGCTGGAAGTCGAACTTAGGTGCTCTGCCAGAGCAGCCAGTGCTCTTAACCCCTAAGGTATCTCTCTAGCCCCCCC
>NW_008467014.1:0-912 GCF_000622305.1 Nannospalax galili
GAGGTGAGACAGCTGCCTCAGAAGTGTAAGTGCTTTGCTGTGACAGTTGATTTTGGGCTAGTTTCAGAAATTCTCAAGAACCACTGTTAGTGCACATTAGCTGCACATCAGCCTGGCCTGTGACTGTATAAACCTCCTTCACCTGCTTCCTTGTGTCCTAGAGTCTACAAAGGTCTTACAGAGAGGATGGTGCCCCCGTACCACCTGTAAATTTGGAAATGTCACCTCCTGCCCTAGATGGATGAATCTGAGCAGAATCTGTAGAAGGTGAGAGGGTGGTTGTATGGGAGAGGTCAGCAGGCCTGAATGGAGAGCCAGGTCCTGCCAGTCTGGGAGGGGAATGGGATAGAAGCAGACACTGGTTGAGCTCACCCATGTAGCTTGACCTTGGCATTGCCCAAGAGAAACATGGGGACTTAATGTGAGCCTGATCTCAGTCCTGGGAGCAATGCTTAGAAGTGACTCCCTTTCCTTATCCAAGCCAGTTTAGTACCCTTAACAGTTTGGCTGTGCCAAATTCCGTTGATATTTGTCCTGGACTACAGACCCCTGTCCTCAAGAAGTACAGATGGGGTTATATCCTGATGAGCCCTTTTTATGTTGAAGGTATCTTAAGTTAAAAAAAATTCATGTAATGGTGGCTGAAGAGATGGTTCAGTGGTTAAGAGTGCACTCTACTCTTGCAGAGGACCCCCTTGGTCCTGGGCACCCACACCAGTCACCTCACAACTACCTATAACTCCAGCTCTAGGGGATCCAGCACCATCTTCTGGCCTCTATAGAGACCTGCAGTCACATGCAATATACACATACATAGTCACATGATTAAAAATAATAAAAATAAATCTTTTAAAAATGTATGTAATGGAACCTGGGAGATGACTTAGTGAGAAAAGGCATTTGCCACCAAGC
>NW_008467015.1:0-912 GCF_000622305.1 Nannospalax galili
CCTTTATACCAGTGCTTTTTATTTTGAACTTTATGTTCCCCATACAGTAACCTGGTTATGTAAACAAACAATAGTTATTGTGACTAGAACACCAATGAGCAAGGACGAGTAAGCATCTCTGTAACAGGATAAGAATTCTTTGGTATATGCCCAAGAGTAATGTAAGTGGATCGTGTGGTCAATCACTTCTAATTTTCTGAGGAGCATCCTCACTGGTTTGCAAGGTGACTGCGCCAGTTTATACTTCCACCAGCAGTGCTCCCCTTTCACCATAGCCATTCCAGCATTTGTTGTCATTTGTATTTTTTGTCTTAGCCATTCTGAATGGGTTAAGAAGAAAACTCAAGGTATTTTTAATTTGCATTTATCCAGTGACTAAGGATGTCACACATTAAAAAACTACTTCTCAGCCACTTGTTTCCCAGTCTTTGAGCACTCTCTTTTCAGTTCTATGCCTCGTTTTTAAGCTGGCTTCTATTCGTAATGTTTAGATTTCTTTAGTTCTTTGTATATTTGTGATACTAACCCTCTGTCAGATGTACAGCTGGTAAATACATTTTCCCCATTCTATAGGCTGCTTCTTGGCTCAAATAGTCATGGCCTTGCTGTACAGAAACTTTTAAAGTTTCAATTGGCCCCTTTATCAGCTGTTGGTCTTAATCCTCACACTAACAGAGTCTTATTTGGAAATTTCTTTCATGTTCCCAGAAGGCAGAGCATATTCCCTACTTTCTCCTCTGTCAGATTTGTGATATCAGATCTGAGGCCGATGTACCTGGTTATTTGGAGTTGAATTTTGTTCAGGGTTAGAGAAAAGAATCTGATTTCTGTCTTCTCTACACATAACTACCCATTTGACTAGCACCATCGGTTGAAGATGCTGGCTTTTCTCAAATGTGTATTATTTGCCAC
>NW_008467016.1:0-912 GCF_000622305.1 Nannospalax galili
CCTGTCCCCTCTGTCTACTTCTTTCAGACATGTTATTGTTATATAGGCAGGGTTGACTTCAAATTTGAGATCTTTCTCTCTCACCCTTCTAAATAGTGGTATTATAGGTATGAATCACCACTCTGGGCCATCAAAAGTCTGTTTGCAGACAGAGATGAAGAAAAGATGAACTTTGAGAAGCGGGTGACCACTCAAATGTGATATTTCCTTCATGGATTCCAGCATGATTGTTTCTGTCTTTACTTTTGAGCATTTTAGGCAATATAAGCAGAAACAGTAATAGAAAAAGATACTGATTTTCACTAATTTGCAATCACCCACATTTCAAGCTAACACAATTGTACCAACCTCACTTGGTGAGAGGTTTTGTTTATGAAACTACTTGAAACAAAGATTCTTCATTTTATATTTGTGGAAATAAATGAGGATAAATCAAATGAGAAAAAATAGAGAATGCTATTACCTGATCCTCTTGGAGTAAAGGAATCAGTCACCACCATTAGTTCACCACAGAGAATCAAACACTGGGAGAAGAGCATGCAAAGTTTGAATGGGGAAAGGGAGAACTTCAAATGCGCTCTGACTGAAAACCTTGGCATGAGTAATCTGTAGGTGAGCTAACTAGAATTGGAATGTTCTGTGTGACTAGATAACCTTATTTGGCTATTTTTGCTAAGATGAAAGTAATACTGAAAATTAGTCATATCGACATACGAGATTGCTGCAGAATTTTGGTCAAAGTTGTAATGTTCGTATGTTTATGTGTGTATGTCTCCAAAGGGCCTGGTTCCTCCATGGGGCGGGGCCTGCTGCGGAGAACTGCCTGCTTTTGATGCCATCTTAGACAGAAGCGGTTACAGCCAGGTGAGCCATGGCTCTAGTGTTGCTTCCGCATGGATGTGAGGGGAGCAA
>NW_008467017.1:0-912 GCF_000622305.1 Nannospalax galili
GTGGTGACTGGTGTGATCATCCTGACAGGGTTTAGAATCAACCCAAGATGTACACTTTGGCACATTTGCGAGTAGTGTTTTCCTGAAAGATTTTGAAACACTAAAAATGCTTTCCACAGCAGAAGCCAACATCTTGTTCCTATGACTCACAACACATATTTTATTATGTGAATGAATCTACATGTATACGGCATTTAGGAATGCTTGGAGGTCCTGAAGGAGCCATAGATGGAGCCCATTTCTGTACTAGACACTGGGGTTTTTCTGTTCCTCCCTTCTGTTTTACGTTGCAATCCTCCCAATAGTCTCATGGGTCAGATACTCATCAGTTTCATAGAGTCCTAAATCCATAAAAAGTTTAGAAGTAGAAACTATCCCATAACTTAAATCTCAACTCTGAGTAAATTTACCCATTTCTTCTATAGGATTTGTAATTACATCACTGTTTGATGATTCTTACTACGATGATATTCTGCCCAAGTAAGCAAGGAAGAGCTGATACACAGTTTCTGCCCTCGGAGAGTTGTACTAGAGCAAAACGACATGAGACTAATAACTTCAGTAGAGCGAAGTGAATTTCTAAATGAGGGAGAATGAGGCATCAAGAAAGTCATTAAAGTGTTGTTTTCTTCCCCCTTTAAGTTGCATAACTTTGGGATTTGGATTTTCTCCCTGGGCGTGAGACCCACCCCATTATGTGTGATGGTTAACAAAGGCCATCTGTGTAATTCGATTATCAGCACAGCTGATCACAGGTGGACAGTAGATACTGGTCACCTACTACTTTGCTTTGAATTACAGAGGCACTTACTAGTTCTTAGGTCTACAAATCAGGGAGTGTGTACGAGAACAAAGCTTAGCATAGGACACAGTAGTCAAGTAGAATGGCAGAAGGCATTAGCCACTGTTCTT
>NW_008467018.1:0-911 GCF_000622305.1 Nannospalax galili
TTGTCGAACAACAGAAAATTCATTTTGTTTAAAATTTGGCAATGAACTCTGCAAAGACAGCAATTCTCTTGAATAAAAGTAAAAAGTACAGGAAGAAACAATAAATGTTTCACATCTTAAGATTTTTTTTTTTTAATTAGCTTTATGTCAACGACTGTAAGTGACTTAATAACCAGGCAAAATTATCCTCAGATCTTTGGAAAAATCAGTCATCATATGTATTGCTAACACCACTTAAGTTATCCTACTAAATATAGGCCAAGCTCAACTATTCTAAGACAAAGAGATCTGCAATCTGAAAATGTACCCGAGAGCCAAAATACAATCATTGTAAGACGGTAATTTGACTAGCTAGAGGAACACACACACCATAAAAGAAAATAACGACTACATTATATGTAAAAGTCAGGCATGGTGGCTTATGCCTGTCATCCTAGTACTTGGGAAATGGAGATAGGAAGACCAGTAGTTCAAGGCCATCCTTGGTAACATACCTGGTGGCTCAGGCCTATACTCTGAGCTACTTTGAAGACTAAAGAAGGAAGATTATAAGTTCAAAGCCACCTGGGGCATAGAGCTGAGTTCAAAGCCCATCTGGGCAGCACAGGGAAATCTAGTCTCAATTAAGTTTTAAAAGTGGGGAGACAGTGGGAGGGGGGAAAAGAGTGGGCATGGAGGGTGTCAAGATGTAGATCAGTGGTACAGTGAAGACCTACCCCCCAAAGCCATAGGTTTACTGTCTAGTACAAAAAATAATACACCCACCCTCATATAAACCTAGAAATTAAATTTACATTAACTATGTCTAGGCGCTGTAATTCCTAAGATCTAATCTTAAAAAAGTAACTTCCCTAGTGGCTGGAGATGGTTCAGTGGTTAAGAGCACTGACTGCTCTTGCAGAGGACCCAGG
>NW_008467019.1:0-912 GCF_000622305.1 Nannospalax galili
GGCTCAGTCCCAAAGATGACACTCAGTCGGATGCCAATCACTAGTCCCAGGCCGCCTGTGCTTCTGGCTAACCAGATACATGTCAGAAGGCTCCCATGACCTCTCCTGGGGGTTCAGTTATGGAACAGCTCTCAGAAGTCAGTGAGGCATGTTTACTTATAATTACTGATGAAGTAATACTGATAAATACCGACTAAGCAATTATTTTACAGTGACTGATTAAGTAATTCTGAAAAATACTGATAAAAAAGTTTGCATTTGCTGTTTTATTAATAAAGAGTGCTGGAGCAGCCAGGTGAAGAGGTACATAGCGAGAAGTTTGGAGGGACCCTGAGCAAAGCAAGAGAGCAAAGCTGGTGGGTAATATGATGGCATGCTCTTTGTTCATGTTGTGCTCCAAGAAACACCTCCGTCATGTTATCTAGTAGGTCTGCTTTTGTTCACATGCCACGGATGCTGAAATACGCGAAGCACCTTTCTTCAAAACCCTTGTCAGAATGTGCATGACTGTGTTTTATTTGTCTGTTTATTTATTCATAAGTTTATTTACCAAAAGTTAACTATCAGGCAACATAAATGTATATGAGAAGAAAACAGCATTCTACTCCTCCAAAAGCCAGTAATGTGCCTGGTGGTTGAACTGAGCTGTAGAGCACTTGCCTGATGTGCACAAGGCTCTTGGCTCAATGCCCAGCAACTAATAATTTTTTTAAAGTAAAAATAAATATAACAACAAAAACAGTGAATATAATATAATAAGGGAATTAAAAATAAATAGTTATAACAGCATGATACGAACTATAGAAGAGTATACTAAAGTCATTAATTCTGCCTTGGAGTGATGAGTTGACACTGAGACGTGCTTCACACAGAGAAGATGCCTGTGGTAGTCCCTGAACAGTAAGTCAGGCC
>NW_008467020.1:0-912 GCF_000622305.1 Nannospalax galili
AACAAAACACAACAATGTGCTATATAGAGGGCCAGGTGCCTGGCGGATCCTGAGAAAACAGGATGGCCTCTCCCCCATGATGTGCTCAGAGCACAGGGTGCACACACAAGGTTTATGCCTGAACTGTCAGGAGGAAGGGCATGTCTGCTCCATTCTAAGCACTGTCTACATACCCAAGTGAATATAGAGAGTAAGGGACCTGCCCAGGCTTTCTATATATACTCCTTGACTTCTGGGTTTACTAGGCATGCCATTTATTCAACACAGTGGGATTTTTTGATACTACTGAATTATACCTGGCTAATCATTCAGACAATGAAAAGCAACAGCGCAGTAAGTACCTGGCCATCAGATCTTCCTGGGTGTTAACAGGTAGTCATGGGGTTACAGAGACACTTGGGAAGTCAAAGCTACTTTTTTAAATTTAAACATCCCCATTTGATGGAAGCATGTAACTTCTTCAGGTAATAATGAGGTTCTACAGTTTTTGAACTTGTTATAATTCTGTACTTAGAGATACTATAATATGGATTTATTGACTTGTAAATGGTTGTCATGTCATAAATTACCCTCCTACATACAGTAGTGGTGTTCAAGGAAAAGGCAAAGACACCAGAACTGTGAAGCTGTATTATCCTCCTGCAGTGTCTCTGCCTTGTAGACCTGTGGGACACACACAGACTACCTGGAAAGCAGTCACAGCTGATCACAGAACTCATTGCAACTGTGACTGGACCTCAGGCTAACTCAGACAAGCCTTGCTGATATATAACATGGCACATGCTACTTGACATACTACATAAAGACTACTCCCAGGCTCCGTGGAGCTTTCCTTAGCTGCACTGTTTACTTTCCTGGCAAATAACTGACATTTCTGTTATTGCCAGATTTTGTGTCTTCTCTTTTTTTTTT
>NW_008467021.1:0-912 GCF_000622305.1 Nannospalax galili
CTCCTCAAAGGCCTGGAGGGTGGGAGGTCCCAGGAAAAGAGCTGGGCAAACCCACGACTAAGCTTCAGTCCAGCTGTCATCCGTTGTCCATCCCAGATGGCAACACCTGGACCGTGATGATGATGAAAGCTCAGGGGTGGGAACTTGAGCTCAGTGAGCCCTCCCTGCCAAACAGTCCAGCCTGGATGCTGCTGAGGACCAGAGAGGGGCTGCAGAGCCTTGTGGAGCGGTGCTGTCCTGAGGACAGGAGCTGGCTTATCAGAGGGTTCCCCAGCTTCCTCTGGGGTCTCCTGCAGTCCTGTAGCAACTGTTGGGCTCACATCACACAGAGAAACAGATTGGGGCCTGGGACTGCCCTCATTCCCCTCCCCGGTATTGGCTGAACAGGACCTCTGAGATGCCCAAGGCAGACTTGGACATAGCAGGTGGCACTTAGACCCTCAGTATACTAGGTACAGGATGGGTCAGTCCAACATCCTCAGATACCCTGGGCCTTCTTCTTCCAAACCTTCTACCCAGGTCTGAATCCTGACCACACAGAGAAGGACACAGAAGCCCGGGAGGAAGCCAGCAGTGGACCTAGACCCAGCCATGCTCTGGCCACAGGCCAGTCAGTGCCTCTCTGTAAAGCCAGCTGCCCCAGTGCTCCATGGCACAGTCCATCTACCAAGGGATTTCATGGCAGCTTTTATTACTCCTGATGTCACTGCCCTCTGGCTTCACTGCAGCTCTGAGTCCTCTGGGCCAAAGCCCAGTATATGAGTCCTCAGCAGTGGGCAGTCCTGAGCATTGTGCCATACACAGCACTGTACCACCCCCTGCCACAGTGCTCTACAGTCACCAGGGTCCTGTGAGCCTGTGGCCACAGCAGAGCCCCACTTCTGGCCATGCCTGCTACCCCTGCAGAATGTG
>NW_008467022.1:0-910 GCF_000622305.1 Nannospalax galili
AGAGAGAGAGAGAGAGAGAGAGAAACACTCTTCCCAGCATCCAATGTGTGTTCAAAGAAATAACAGTCTCGCACTTCCTGTATTTCCTTCATCCTTGGGTCTAGCAAAAAATTTCAGGATGCAATCTGGAAGTGTTTTAAAAGCCAAAGGAAATGTGACATCCCTCTGCTGTGGCTTCATTTCCGTTTCTAGGGCTCCTCATCCCCCCTGGTATCTTTCCTGGTCTCCCTCATTCCCCTGGTCTTTCCCAGTCACCATAGTCTCTGTGTTTCCTCCTCAAGGTGGTCTCTCAGGGCAGCTGTATTTGCTGCCCATCTGTGCTGACTCACTCTTCTCTGACTCAGGACCTTTCCTTCCATCACATCTTGCCCACACCTAGGTGTCTCAGTGCCTCCTGATAGGATCATGAGGCCATGTGTGCTCTCTAGACTCTGGTCTCTGCCCACAGGGATCCACCACACTCTTTCTGGGCAAGGACACTGGTCATGGGACACTGGTCACGAGGCCAGAAGCCAGATACCAGACACTCCACATCTTGGGTCTTCTGATCTGTGGCCATTTCCTAGGTCCTCCTTTCATGAATCCACAAGTGTTCAGCAAATGTGTGTCCATGAGGGTTGTAGACTATTCAGAAGGACTTGGGTATCCTGATCCTTGGTGCCATCTGGAGGAGGTAAAAGGGTAGTTGATGCCCTCTTTCTGGGGCCCAGCTCAAGGTGGAAAGGTTTGAGTAATTAAACCTCTGTACTTCTCCCAGTGGAATTACTTTAGCTCTAGGAAAAAAGAGCTTCCCATATCTATGTATATCTCTGTCTATCTCTATCTATCATCTATCTACTTATCTATCATCCATCCACCTATTTATATATCTCTATCATCTATCTATCTATCTATCTATCTATCTATCTAT
>NW_008467023.1:0-912 GCF_000622305.1 Nannospalax galili
TGAGGGGGAAGAAAGATTGTAAGACCAGAGGTGGTGTGTGGCTATAAGGAAAAAGTGTTTTCCATACAGCAGTGCATATATGAACTCACAGCAGTTGTGAAAGGATGCACAAGACCTGCTCAAACTCAAGCCAGACAAAATCCCAATATGAGAGTGGCAGTAGGTCAGGAAGCCCCATCTCTAACCAAGGAGGTATTTTCACATGATCAATGCTGGGATTGGATGAGTCATTTTTCTTCAGGGTGTGTCCTCCCTCTGTTGAACATGATCTGGGGCTGGTAGTACAAATCACATCTATTTGGACAACTTAAATTTTACTGGATGGAACAAAAAGAACATAAAGATGGGTAGTTATGGAGGTAGTGGTGAATATGGGAGGATTTGGAAGAGGGAGAGATACAACCAAAATGCATTGTAAGAAATTCTCAAAGTATTAATTTTTAAAAAATTAAAGATAGCATGAAGGTGAATGAGCATGGTGGATGGAGGGAAGAACAGGGAAGATTTATCAAAATAGGGTGGTAGTGGATATGATCGAAACACATTGTACGAATGTATGAAATTTTCAAAGAATTAAAATAGTTTTTACAATCATTTCATAGACATCTTTGACATTCTAAGTATGAGTCATGTTATTTTACTATTATACCTGTTGTATTTTTAAAACATTCTGAAGAATGTTTAGATGATTTGGATCAGTAATTGAAAAATGTCACATCAGCAATAAGAAAAACAGTATAAATGGCTCATCACTTAAGAGTACTTACTGTTGTTGAATAAAACCCAATTTTAGTTCCCTGCCCCCACATGGAAGTACCCACAATCAACTGTAATTCCTGCTCCAGGGGATCTGATGCCCTCTTCTGATCTTTGTGGACACTCAACTTGAGGTGCCCAAACATACACTCAGAC
>NW_008467024.1:0-913 GCF_000622305.1 Nannospalax galili
TCCTGGTCCTTGTGGGATCCTGGTCCTTGTGGGATCCTGGTCCTTGTGGGAGCTGCTGGTGAGTTCCTTGCCATGCTCAGGCACTGTCCTTCTTGTTACCCAGAACACATGGACACTACTGTCTCTGCTGTCTCTCTTACCTACACTCTGACATTTATATTTTCCCTCCAGCATCCTCCTTCGACCTCTCCTGAGCTCACCATCTTCACCTTCCTCACTGCTTCCTAAATAGATTCCCTCCACCATCCTTTACAGAATCCAGGACTGTGATCTGAGAGGCTAGAACAGAAGGCTAGGTGGAGGGTCCATGACATGAATCAGTAGGCCTGCTGCTTGGATCCAAACAGCTCTGGGATATCTCCTTACAGAAGTTGTACTTGCTGAAACATTGTACTTACTGGCAACATTGAAAAACTACTTTTATACTGGGATTTAAGGTTCCCAAGTAGCATTACATTGCCAGACACAGCCATACATAACAACTACTTTTACCTTTGCCAGTTCCTGTGTTCCATGTTTAATCTGCCTGAATTTGCACAGATATTCCTCTCTATTCTGAACTCACTGTACATAATTCAGTGATGTGAGGAACTGAGTATAGCTCAGTCTCCTCAAGAGCATTTCGCTAGCTAGTCCAAATCATCCTGATACCCTGAAAATCTAATATTCATGTGGAATATCAATTCAAGAATGAAGCAGGCAACAGGTGAGAAAACCAAATTACTGGATCCCAGCAAGTATGTTCTTAGGTGGCTTCTTTTCAGACTCTGATGATCAGAAGAAATCTGAGTCCTGCGGGATCTAGCTTTCTGACCTTCAGGATTTCACACAGGGTTAGCCTGCAACCTGTAGCACCTACTAGGGACAGAGTGTTTCCTTCTTTCCTACAGTCATTGTGGACGGTAAAGAATCT
>NW_008467025.1:0-913 GCF_000622305.1 Nannospalax galili
GTACACAGCATGTTGTTGGAGGTCAGGGGACAACTTGTGGGAGTCAGTTCTTCCACCATGTGGGTCCCAGGGATTGAAATCAGGTTGCCAAGCTTGACAGCAAGCATCTTTACTTACTGAGTCATCTTGCCAGCCCTGAAGCAAATAATTTGTTTAAAGTCTAAACTATATCTTACTTGAGAAACATGCCAATACCATGCCAATACCCACTGAGCTGGTTCCTAAGGTCCATCCAAGTCCCTGCAGGTGGAGAGTGAGGCAAGAGCGTTTGTCAGCCTTTATGACCCAACATCCCCACTCACAGAAGTTAATTTTTAAGGGGCAACTTGATTGGGTTAAAAATATTTACAGGGGCTGTGGATGGAGTTCAGTGGCAGATCACTTGCCTAGCATTGTGCAAGGCCCTGAGTCTAATCTCCAACAGTATAAAACAAAATAAAACAAGAAATCCCTAAAAACTTGGTAAAATATTCCTGGGTATGTGTGGGGGAGGAATATGTCTGTGTGGAGGTTTCTAGAGGTGATGAGCAGGTGTTGAAGTGGACTCCGGGAGAGAAAACCCACCTATGGTGTGGCTGGGCATCACCCCATCAGCCACTCCACCATAGTAACTAAAAGAGAGATGGGGTCACTCTATCCCTTGGAACTAGGGCACACACTTCCTCTCCTGTTCTAGATAGGCTCTGTGGTATGGGGACTCTGAGCCTCACAGCAGATGCTCCAGGTTCTTAGACCTTCATCCTCATAGGGACAGTTATATCATCCCCTTCCCTGGCTCTGAGACTTGGTGCTGAGCCTGAGCCATCGTTCCTGGCATTCCTGACCAGATGTACCGGTCTCCAGCTCTCCTAGTGGCTTGTTTATTTCTATTTATTGGATTTTTTCCCATAGGCTAAGACAGAGAACAAAAAAA
>NW_008467026.1:0-913 GCF_000622305.1 Nannospalax galili
GCAGCAAGCGCTCTTACCCAGTGAGCCATCTTCTCAGACATCATCCTCCACTGCCGCTTTCTTAGATTTCAGCCACCTCACAATAACTCTACCCAGGAAACAGATATTAAGACATAGGTCTTGGGGGACTATAGTACTTTGAAATTATGTATTAATAATATATAGTAATATATTACTTTGAAATTACTGTAGTTTGAAAAAAAGGAGCATTTTAAGGCTATTGTGAACAATAACAAATTACAATACATCTTATAGGAGCTTTGCTATAAACATTATGATAATTTGTTCTCCACACAATAAGAGACTGCAGAGTGTGGGTCACTGGACAGTATTCCTATATTAAACTTCTCTCACCCAGGGCTCAAGGACCATTGCAGAATAGGACCATTGTAGAAATATTTTCAGAACCAGGGGAGGAGGTACAAGACCATAAGGAAGCATAGTCTTATAGGCTCCTGGGACCTTGCTCATTTGAACTTATAGAAAAGGTGACAGCAGGCACAAGACCCATACAAACTCAATCAGACAAAAGCTGACATTGAACTGGGGAAATGGGCAGCAAGCCACAACTTTGATGAGGAAATACTGGCAGCTGATCACTGCTTGGTGACAGAAAGAGTTGATCTTATTTAAAGGAGTGACACTAGTTAGGCTGAACAGTCTCCAGTGATGAACTCACGTCCAGGGGCATTTGACAAACTTGACTTGATAAGCCTTAACATATATGATAAAATGCATGAAGTCCTGTGGGCAGGATATGGGAGGTGCAATAGGGAAGGGAGCCTAAATATGATTAAGATTGTTGTTATAAAATCCACAGAAATTCAATAAAAATATTTTTAAAAGTTATGATAACTTAAGTATTAAAGCAGATAATAGTTATGGTTAAATATACACATTTTGTAAAGCTTGG
>NW_008467027.1:0-913 GCF_000622305.1 Nannospalax galili
GAGCTGAAAAAAGAGACAACTTTTTTTCTTCTTGATAGTTTAATGCTTTATTTTCAGCATAATTAAGGCACGATATATGTCAGGGCAAGGGAAGAAGGGAGAAGGCAAGGCCAGAGGATAACTGCTAAGTGGCTTGGGGGCGGGAAGAAAGGACGGTTAGGGAGAAGAGCACAAAGCCCCAGCCTCAACCCTGGACAATGTGAGAGCCTGTTCACAGGGGTCATGCTGAGTGGGGTGGAGGGAAAGGAGAAAAGACAGCTTTGTAATAAAACAGCCCATAGCACAGCATCCGCCCACCTGTCAGGGTCACCACTCAGCCAGGGTAGACCCAGACTGAGTAGAGTTTCTTGAGGAGGAGAGGTATTGTTACATGTCAAAAATATGTAGATGAACAGAGATATAATCATAGGTACACACCATTTCTCAACAGATACTCTATCAGGATGAGGCAGGCTCCACTGAAGGAGTTGGAGGCTCATCTCCCTGCCTGCAAGAGGTCAAGTACATGGGGTAGGGGGGCAGGGAAGTAATCTGACAACTAAGGCTCCTGCTGAAGGAACACGACTTTCATATAAAATTTGAAAGAAAGATAAAAGTTCCAGTCATTACTGGGTCTGAAAATAAAGTTGTTCCTCATTCCCAGCCTTTCTAGATAACAAAAAGTTATTAAACTAGGATATGACTTATGGGAAAAGAGAAAACCCAGGGTAGAATTACAAGGCTATCCGTTAAGAACTCAAAAACACCTAAAACAGTGCCTCATATAGCTCTTGGATCTTAGGAGTTTCTTCCTGTGGCTGGGAAGATGGTTTCTAGGCACTTTAGGTAATTATCACAGCTGAATCCAGACAGAACATCTGTCTGTCTGTCTGTCTGTCTCTCTCTCTCTCACACACACACAGAGCTCAGTGGT
>NW_008467028.1:0-913 GCF_000622305.1 Nannospalax galili
AAGGAATAAAGTTGGGGGGGTAGATGAGAAAGTGGAGCTAGAAGAAATTGGTTAAATTTCATACAGCCATTTAGGAACATAGTCTAAATTCAAAAGCAGATTGGACTATTTTGTGGGATCAAGATGCTAAACCAAAAGGTGGACTTAAACCTACCAGTAACTAGAAATTGTCATAAGTGATCCTGTGATAGGTAAAATCAGTCAGGGCCTGAGGATGATGTAAAACTGGCAGTTGAAAGCCACTTTTAGAGACAGTTTTGAAAGTCAGCATACATGAAAATAATGGGAGAGGCAGAGAGCTGAACAATTTGTTATCCAGAAACACAGCAGGCAAGGCTTCAAAGTTAGAATTTACTTTCTAGTGCCTGCAATTTGAGGGCTCAGTGGAGAACTTCACATTGTTCTGTGGAAGGGAAACAGCCTTGGTACTTTTGTTGGGGCATGGTCACCTTAGCTCACAAGTCTCTTTACTCTCCTCAAATTAAACCTGGGACATTCTGTTCTTATAACATCAAATGAGTATGAAGAATACCATGGAAACCACAAAATTAGCAATGAGGCTGTGAGCCAACAACCATGTACATACCAGTCGGTATAGCTCAGTGATGCTGATGTCCTCTGGGTCCACCATTGCATACTCCTTTCTGGGCACCAGGTCCAGACCCAGTTGTCTAGAAAACAAATGGCAAACATTTGGAAGAAAAGTCACCTCCATGTAATATACTAAGAATAATTTTTTTGCTATGTTATCTGGAAACTTGATCAAATTTCACCAGTCACCACACTTCTTCCATTTTTTTTACCTAGCATGACTTGTTTCTGCAATCAGAGAGGACACATTACAAAGCTGGGCAAGACTGAGAAGCAGAAGATGACAGGCAAATCAAGGGAGGCTGGGTAGGTGCTCTCAATG
>NW_008467029.1:0-913 GCF_000622305.1 Nannospalax galili
TCGGTCAACCTCTTCACCTAGTAGCCACAGAGGCCACCCTGTCACTCCAGAACCACATGGTGTCTGACCTGAAACCTCAGGTTCAAAATTCCACCTGCATCTAGCTGATCTGAGACTACTACTTACACCCCATTCAGACATCAATACAAAGCAGTCCCATGACTGAACAAGCCTCAACTGGGCTGCAACCTGAGAAGTGGGAGAAGCAGCAAACAATGATAAAACATCCACTCAACAAAGACAAGATTGCCTCTCCACGTGAAGAAGCATCATCACCGACAGAAGTCAAATGCCTAAGTCTCACTGCAAAAACACAAACATTAATAACCAAGACATTATGTTTCTTCCAGAAATGAGGACCCCCACCTGTAATATTTGCAGAGAATGACAACCTAGCTGAGGCCCAAGGCAATGATGTCAAAATAGCAATTATGATTATATTTAAGGAACTCAAAGAGAAAGACTGAAGACAAGGAAAACATAAGCATCTGAATGAAATAACTAAAAAAAATCCAGAAATGAAGTTAGAATTGGATAAAGAGTAGTATCTCTGAAGAGAAGCCAAACTGAAGCAAAACTTGAAATGAAAAGCTCATGAGTTCAAATAAAAAACTCAAAGGAATGGATAAAAATGGATTGAATTAAATGGAACAGAGAGTTTGATTCTTGAAGACAAGTTTGAGGAAATGGATTGCTCAGTGAAAGAAAATGTTAGATCTATTATAATTCAGGAATGCAGTATTCAGTGCCTATGGGACATTATAAAATATTTAAACATAGGAATCAGATTTACAGAAAAAGAAGAAACTCAAGTCAAAAGCACAGTTCCAGGGGATCCCACACCCTCTTTTGACCTCTACTGACTTTACATGACATGGGTGCACTTACATGCATGCTGAAAATATATGCATAC
>NW_008467030.1:0-910 GCF_000622305.1 Nannospalax galili
TGTAACTCCAGTTCCAGGGGATCTGACACCCTCTTCTGACCTCTAAGGGCATTGCACAACTCAAGTGCACTTCGTACATGCAGGCAATACACTCATACACATTAAAAAATTTATTTTTATTTTATGTGTATGAGTGTTTGCCTGCATGTATGTATTTCTACCAGGTGTGTTCAGTGTCTACAGAGGCTGTAAGAGGGTGTTGGACCTCCTGGAACTGGAGTTAAGGACATTAAGGTTGTTAGCTGCCATGTGGGTGATGGGAACTGAACTGGGGTCTTCTGCAAGAGCAGCCAGTGCTTTCAACCACTGAACTGTCTCTCCAACCTGGTCTACATAGACAGTTCCAGGCCAACTGGGGCTACAGGGAGACCCTGTCTCAAAAACAAAAAAGTGGGGGCTGGAGAGATGGCTCAGTGGTTAAGAGCCACTGGCTGTTCTTGCAGAGGATCTCGGTTTGGTTCCCAGGACCCACGTGGCAGATAACAACCATTTGTAACTCTAGTTCTAGGGGATCTAGCACTCTCTTCTGACTTTCATGGGCATTGCACACATGGACATTGTATACATACAGCCAAAATACTCATATACATAAAATAAAAATAAACAAATTTTTAAAAATTAAAAATTAAGGTGGCTGGCTTTTTAGGAATGTCCCCTGAAGTTAACCTCTAGCCACCATATGCGCACATACCCATGAGCACACGCATCCACATGCACACAGGCATCCACATATATGTGATCACATATACAAGCAAAAACAAAAAACAAACAAAAAAGACCAAGCAAGATCAGGTAAAGTGCTTGTCATGATAGCCTGATGACCCGAGTTCGGTCCCTGGAACCCATGAAGGGTGGAAGGGATAAGGGCTCCACTCACGTGCTGTGACCTATATTCACACACACACACACA
>NW_008467031.1:0-913 GCF_000622305.1 Nannospalax galili
TAAAGCCTGCCCACAGCATTCTCCATGTTCCCATTGACATAGTTGGCGCAACGTCTCCACGTTGCTGTTTCTGATGTTGTACCATACAGGGCCTATGAAAGAGAAAAAAATGACTTCTAACTGGAAGTCAGGGATGGCAAACAGTAAGAGTGCACAGTTCATAAGACTCTAGTCTTTATGTCTCACCTAAGTTCCTGCAATATTTATTGCTCCCACCACAAAATAGGTTTCCCTAACCTATGATAAAATGTAATCTGACTATATTGTTTGCTTAAAAAATGGGCTGCAAACAAGGTATATTTTCAGTTGCACGTCTCAGTAGAACTTTTAGTTATTGTAAGTTAATATCTTTCCAGAAAGTTTTAGGAAAGAAAATATAACATTGGACCCACTGCACAAACATAAACGTAATGTTCGATAAATGGAACAGAAAGGAAATTTTACACACAAGGGAACACATTCATGCGTTTTAATGTTTCAGCTTAAGTTCAGGTACTTTCAGAGAACTATGTGTATAAATTTAAGTACCAATAAAGTGATCGTCTTAGGTAAGGGAAATTTATTGTGATACTATTTTTTTGCATTCATAATTTTTTTCTGAGATAAAAACTGTAGACCAGGCTGCTTCAAACTTAGTATGTAGCCAGGTAGCCAGGTGCGGTGGCACAGGCTTTTAATCCTAGCACTGAGGAGATAGAAGAGGGAGGTGGATCTCTGTAAATGTGAGGCCAGCCTGGTTTACATACCAAGTTCTAGGCCAACCATGGCTACACAGTGAATGCCTGTCTCAATCAAACCCAAACAAACGAAAACAAAACAAAACTTACAATGTAGTTGAGGAAGACCTTAGACTTACAGTTCTCCTGTCTCAGCCTCTCAGGTGCTGAGACTTTGGGCATGTACCACCAAGCTT
>NW_008467032.1:0-913 GCF_000622305.1 Nannospalax galili
CTGTTGACCAGGGGTTCCATAGACCATGAAACAGTACTGGCCATTGCCCCTGCTACCCTCCAGAACTTTATAGTAAGACCCTATTACTATATCCCTGAGCTATAGAACAAACAAGGAGAAATCAAGGTGGTACTGGCTTCAAAGTTTCATCTCTACTGGCTAGCTTTCACAGTGCTGGAAGGTGCTGTGCATGCTACTGGAAGAGAAAATTACTCCTCAACCTTACCCAGCTATGAAACATGTATACTTCAACAACACCTGACCTGGAAAGAGAGCCCCTCTGATGCAGTAGTGGTATGAATATTATGGGAGTAACCAACTACTATCTAATTGAATATAAGGCCTGTTTCATAAGATGAAAACTGTGCTTGACATTGATATCAGTCAGGCCTAGGAATTTGAGACTAGGCAGGTCACGGGCCATAGGGGAGAGCCTAATGCTGTTATTTTGCTAAATAGATATGGTATTAAAGTGATTGATAACAACTTATTGTTATACCCGTAGATATATGCATCTTTCATTTCTCACTAGAATGGCTCCCTTATGCAGCAGATGGTGATTAACACAGAAATCCACAACTGGCTAATGTATAGAGAACAAGAGGCTGCAGAGTGCTCATTCCTAAATAGGACACCTTTATCAAACTTCTGCCTCCCAAGGCTCAGGGGTCATTGTGGAATAGGGGCAGAATGAATTTAAGAGCCACAGGTGGTAGATGACCACAAGGAAACAGAGCTTTCCAGACAGCTGGTATGTTACTCATATGAACACACAGCAATAGTGACAATGTGGGCAAGTCCCATGCAAGCTCAAACCAGACAAAATTCCAGCACAGGCTTGGGGAAGTGGGTAAGAAACCCCAGTCCTACCTGAGGAGCCATTGGCAACCTATGGTTGCTGAGAGGGCAAGAG
>NW_008467033.1:0-913 GCF_000622305.1 Nannospalax galili
CTGTGCCTGCTGCCACTCCCTCCCCACATCTGATCTGTCCTCTGGGCTTCTTCTCTGTCCTCCTGGCTTATGAGCAAGCACTCCTTTGGCTCCCAGCTGTCTGTGAGAACCTCCACTCTGTGTTAGAAGGACTACTTCAAATAGCCTTCCCTGCCTGTCCACAGGGCAGAGCCAACTGCTATTGCTAAAACAGGCAACTAAATTCTCCAGGTCTTTTTAATTTCTCAAGTTTGAAATTCCTATTTTCTGAACTTCTCCCTCACAGGAAAAGTGCATGAGGCAGAGAGAGGAGCTCCTAGAAATGACAATCCCACCTCTAGTTCAAGGGAACACCCATACAGGGAGCATCTGAGACTGAGCACTGGACCTGGGATGCAGGACACACAGTCCAGGCAGCCAGCCAACAGTGCCAACTGAAGGTAATCCTGAAGCAAGGTCAAAGGGATGAGGTAGTTCCTGCATTTGGCTAGCACAGGGACCTATTTTTTCTGTAACAAGTGAACTGTATGTCTTCCCTACTCTCCAAGAATCAGCTTGCCTTCTGGTGCCCGAAAGGATACCTACAGCATGAGAGTTCCAAGGAGGTTTCATATCTGTGAGATCTCAGGGTCAGCTCACCTCTTTCTCCATGAGGATCAAGCCACAGGTCAGCTCTCTGTTTAGAAAGAGACACATGTGGTTTAGAAAAGCTATGAGCCAAGTTGGGACTCAGTGGTCACTGGACTATTTCTTCTGTGTCTTGGCCTGAGCCCTTTGCTTTGTTATGAGAATTTCAGGAAGGTTATGAGCCTCTGTTTTTGCCTGGGTTACATGAAAAAGCACCACCAACAGCACAAGCTTCAGAAGCTAAACAACATGCGCCTACAATGGCTTAGCGTTTTGATCTAAACTGACCTTTACACTTGTGTAAATG
>NW_008467034.1:0-912 GCF_000622305.1 Nannospalax galili
GGGCATCTTCTTGATTGTTGAGTGATGTGGGAGGGCTCAGCCCATTGTGGGCATTGCCACCCCTGAGCAGGTGGGCCTGTGTTCCTGTGTTGCATAAGAAAGCAAGCTGAGCAGGGGCCAGGGTAACAAGTCAGTAAACAGCGATCCTCCATGGCCTGTGCTCCAGCTCCGGCCTCCAGGTTCTTTCCCTGAGTTCCTACCTTGGGCTCTGTAATGAACTGTGACCTTGGAGATAAAGACAAATAAACTCTTTCCTCCCCAAGTTGGTAGGGGTCAAAGTGTTTTGTTGGTAGGGGTCAGAGTGTTTTGTCACAGCAATGGAGAAACAAACTAGAACCAAAATTGGTACTGGGAGTGGGGCATTGCTGTGACAGACCTGACGTTGGAGGATTGTGGAAGCGTTTGTTACTTTGGGCTGGAAAAGCCACTGAGTGCTTGCAGTTTGTTTCTGTGGAGCTTGAAACAGTTATGTTGAGAGAGTTGTGGACAGTGGAGGCCTGGCTTGTGAATCTTCAAAGGGAAGCAGAGATTATCAAGGCTGATTGTGTGATATTTTGAATTGAGAATCTGTGGGTTGTGGTTGGCTGTGGCTTAAGAATCAGCTGTGATTTAGAGGAGACCAGAACATGAAATAAAACCTTTGCATCACTGGGACAATTGATGCTGGTTAGCTGGTCCGAAAAATCAGCTGTAAATGAGACATCAGCATCATTGTAGTGAAGTCTTCTGAGAAGTATTTCCTCAGGGTCAGCAAACAGAGGGGACCCAAGCCTTTATCTCGAGCTAGAAGCAGGACTTGGTAATGTATACGAGTCTCCTGCATGGTTCTGGTGTTGAAAGCTTGGCAATCTGAGAGGCCATGAAAGGCCATAGGTGAAAGTACAGCTTCAGTTGCAGTGAAGATCCCAGGAT
>NW_008467035.1:0-913 GCF_000622305.1 Nannospalax galili
CTTCTTCTTCTTCTTCTTCTTCTTCTTCTTCTTCTTCTTCTTCTTCTTTAGTTATACTTTGTGTGTTTGTTGTTTTTATAGTATCCCATAATTCATTCACATTCTTTTCTGTTTTATTTGCCAATCTAGTATTTTTTGACTAAATGATACAATTTTTTTCTTTGTCTTCAAGGCTTGATAATCTCTCTCTTATTCTTGATTCATTTTATTGGTGAAGCTTTTCACTTAGATTTTATTGCATTATGCATTTCAAGTTTAAGTTCAGTTTGAATTTTCTACATAGATTGTAATTTCTTTATTAAATTCTATTTTCATATCTTGGATACTTTTTTTCTTAATTTTTAAATACTTTATTTGTCTGCATTTTTTCTGTATTTTTATTGAGTATTTGTGCATTTCATATAATAGATCAAATTTACACCCCCTCCCCACTCCCCACTTTCCAAAGCTCCCCACCAGATTTCAGATATTCTGTCATATATGTTATGTTTTATCCTTCAGGAATTTGTATACAAATGTTTCTTGGTAAGTTCATCCACTAGAGTCTAGTCAACATATCTAGAGTCATTCCCTTAAAGAAGACCTACTGTCCTTCATTTCACAGTACTAATTTCCCAACAGTTCCTTGACTAGAGATGGGGTCTGTTGCCCATTTCCTCTGTTCTAAGCTGGACATTTGCCTGACTGAGTTGACCTGGGTCTTGTGTATGTCATCACCATTGTTGCAACTTCATGAGGAAGTTCCCAGAGACCTGAAGCCTCTGTTTCCTTATGTTTATATATCAACCCTGGCTGTTACAATCTTTCCACTCCCACTTCCATAATGGTCCTTGAGCTGTGGTTAGGTAAAGTTTAATATACAAGTCCTATCCAGGAACAAGCACTCTACTACAGCCTCTTATTCTCTAAAACA
>NW_008467036.1:0-913 GCF_000622305.1 Nannospalax galili
CCCGGGTTCAAATCCCAGCACCCACATGGCAACTGCCCATAACTCCACTCCCAGAGGATCCACCAGCCTCTTCTGACATCCGTGGGCTTTTCATGACATGGGTACACTTACCTACATGCAGGCAAAACACACATACACATAAATAAAAATAATAAAATTTTTAAAAGATATTAACATTTTGATGATGTCACGAACCAGAATAGTGAGCAAATAACATGGCCATCCCCATACTGATGATTTCATTAGCCAAAATAGCAGTCAGGTGACATGGTTACCTTCTTCTTGATGAGGTCAACAGCAAGATGATGACAAAGCCACATGGTTACTTTTATGTCTGTGGTGAGCTTGGGTCCATGAAAGAATGAACCATCTGCCTTCAGGGCACTAGTTCCCATGGGATGCATTAGTCACACATGAACTGTGCAGAGTAATCTTGGTTTCCTTTTAAAAAGCAGTTATGTCTATGCTGATATAGCAGAAGAAATTACCCTCAAGTATGTAATCCCAAAATAGTGAAGCAAAGAAATAAAAGGAGGAATTTCATGGTCTCCATCCAAAAAGGAGAGTCTATGTCTCATAATCTATTGTAGATACGAATTTCAAGTGATTCCATCTAGAGGCACACATTGCATCTGAACATGGTGTGAGACTCCTTGTTGGCTGGTTGAAAACAGTTCATCCATATTTGAAATTTTAGCGACATTGGGTATGGCTTTATTTGGTTAGAAGTTCAACTGCTCACAGCTGGTGTCCACCATTGTGGGGGTTATGCCCTTTTGTCTGTTTTTTTTTTCCAGTCCCCTAAACTTAATGTAAAGACTCCCAATATTCTTGAGGAAAGTCCAGTAGAGAGGGAAAGAAGGGAGAGCGCTGTGCCCGGCTGGAGAAAACAAAAGGTTTGCACACTGCAGCC
>NW_008467037.1:0-913 GCF_000622305.1 Nannospalax galili
GCAGTTTTAGGAATGGGGGAAGCAGTAACTCATAGAAACTGTACTTTGTAAGTACTGATGCAAATTGAATGCAGGCAAAATGAGGGTTTTGCTCACTATTCAAAAGCTCCACTTTTGAAGTGTGCTCTATAAGCCTTGACTGCTGTAACCAAAAAGACCTCTAATTATTTTCATAAAATTACCATATGTTGCATGCAAAGTGCATTGCAGATCATGTGCACCTTACATTGCCCCACAGGATCCCTGTTGATGGGAATTATTGACAGCATCTCACAGATAAGGCTGCAGCTTCAAAGGAAGAAGTACCTACTCCAAGCTCACACAGCAGAAGTCATGAGCGTGGTATTCAAAGAGAACAGCATCATAGCTCAACATCTCTGTGCTGGGCCAGGCGATCTTTTGGGGGATATACTCCTCCTAATAAACATCTCCTCAAGGGAAGATGCAAAAATTACAGTTTATAGTAGCAATAACATTCTTAGAAATTCTGAAATGTATTTCTTAAAACACAGGGGACGTGGGGAAATAGCTCAGTGGGCAAGCGCACTTGCTGTGTAAGCATGAGGACCTGACTTCAAATCCCCAGCACCCACAGAAAAGTCAGGAATGGTTATGCATGCCTGTCTGTAACCCCAGTGTTGGGGAGGAGACACAGACTGATTCCAAGAGCTCACTGGTCAGCAAGCCTGGCCGAAACCTGAGCGCTTCTGGTTCAGTGAGAGCCAGAGATGGGTAAAGGAAGGCATCCCATGTCCTCCTCTGGCCTTTCCATGGGCATGCAGGCTCTACCCTATGTGTATACACCACACACACTACACAAGAAAGAAGAAAGAGAGGCTGGAGAGATGGCTCAGCTGGTAAGAGCTCTGGCTGCTCTTGCAGAGGACCCAGGTTCAATTCCCAGCATCCACAT
>NW_008467038.1:0-913 GCF_000622305.1 Nannospalax galili
AAAAAAAAAAGAAATGAAAACAAAATGAAGCAAAATAAAATAAATGTGTTTCAGATTTGTGGATTTATGTCTCGGTCCACAGAGGATCACTGCATGTGGTTTTAAGGCACATGTAATTTCAAAATATTCTTAGTAAAATCTACTCTAAGGATGAAAAGGATTGCAAAGAGAGCCCATATTGCATTTAATAATCATATTGGTAGTATTTATACTGATGTTGTTATTTTAAAGACATTATAGTAAATGAATAAAGTAAATAATTATATGTTGTCATTTGGAACCAAGATTTTCAGGATAAAGAGACACATACATAAAATTAGGGAGTTAAAGTGAAATCTTGTATTCTGGAGATGTATGCACTGATGATGTGTTTTTTTTCCTAAAAGCAAAACAGCAACAAAACTTATTTCCTAACCCTGGACACTGAAAAGTCTTAGAGGCAATGATGTCACAGTACCAACTGATGCCTTTGGTTATCAGTCTGTGGTCTCTAAATACCATTTCTTAAAATTCCTTGGAGAAATTGCTGATTCCAGGTCTGAAGCAGGAAATAATACAAGTTGGACCTGGATCATCATGTGGTACTGGAAAGCAAAGATGTTAATTAAGATCACAGGCACTTGTTCTGGAGAGATGGCTCAGCTGTTAAGAGCATGCACTGACCTTTTAAAGTACCTGGCTTCAGTTCCCAGCACTCACACAGGACTTGCAACCATCTCTAAGTCCAGCTTCAGGGTATACGATGCCCTCTTTTAGCTCCTGTGAGCCCCAGTCACACATGTGGTACACGTACATACATTTAGGCAAGAATTTATACACTTTTATTTTTTTTAGTATTAAAAACAGATTACAGGGAATTGAGGAGATGGCTCAGGGATTAAGAACACTGGCTGCTCTTGCAGAGGACTTGGGT
>NW_008467039.1:0-913 GCF_000622305.1 Nannospalax galili
ACCTTGGGGGTTTATGAAGTAGTCTGTGGTACCACCATATTCACATGCTATCATTCTTCATATACTGGGCACTCTGAAGAATGCAGTAATTTATTGTAAATAGATGAAAACCAAGATGATATGATTGAGCCACGTTTCTCCGCATCAATCCTCACATCTTAGCTTGTGACTATTTGCAGTAAGGATTGGATAAATACAGGAGCCCACGACCCTTTAAAGAATTCCTTTATTTTTAAACCAATGGTAAATGTTAAGGGAAAAATCATTTTGTTTACATTTTCAATTCTCAGTTTGGGGCTGATCAGTCCATTGTGTCCCTCGTCCTTTGAGATATAGAAAAAGATGAAGGGTTAAAACAAGAGCGACTTGAGTTTGTGTTGCCAGAACTGAGACACTGATGAGCAGAGCTTGTAGGTGCGGTTGCCCTGACAACCTTGTTTGAGTAGTGCATTTCCAATTGTGTGCCTAGGTACAAAAGAACCAGGGAACCAGAAACAACAGCCTTTGCCAAGCCTCCACGGAGACTTTTGATATTGGCCCCAGGTACTCATAAACATGTGCTGCTCAGAGAACAGACGTTTGCGGATGATGTAACCTGAACGTCTCGAGTTGCAGCTGTTTTGTGTGGGGCACAGATTTCATACAGTAAGCTTTCCTAGGAAACAGGTTTAGCCTATAAAGGATCATGAGGAAAAGCAAGGAGCATCTTGTACCTAGGAATTCGGTTGACTGTGCTGATGGGAAGGTTTTTACTCAGAGGTAGGAAAATCAAAGCAAAACACTGAACTGATGGGATGAACATCACAGCTCTGCCCAGGCAAGAATGGCTCAGGCAAATAGAGCTGCGTGGAAAGACTCCGTTTCCCCTAGTAACCTGGGTCCCTCATTGTCAGTGTGAAGTGTTTTAGCAGCT
>NW_008467040.1:0-913 GCF_000622305.1 Nannospalax galili
TCCATTTCTTCTTGTCTGTCTAACCCATGAACTCTTCTGTCCATCATCAGACACCCAAGAAGAAAATGGCCATAAAGAGAGTCCTGGTGTTAAGATTTTTCTTCATGGCTGTCCTGATGAGCCCTCAGGAATCATGGGCTGTTAAAGGTAGGATCTAAGAAAATCAAAAGTAAGGACAGTGGATTATGATGCTTTGGGGAAGTGGACTTTGGGTATTTATAAACCATCTTTGGAGTAAAAGGAAAGGACGACACGTATTATATAGATCTAAATCTGAAAGGATAAGAAAGCAATAGCTTGGGGGGTTCTTCCTCACACACTGAAATAAGTCAGGCTTAGCCAGACAAAACTGAGACGCATATTGTTGGGTACCTCTGACTCAGTATAGGCCACGCGTGCAGGTTTGGGGGCAGTGTCTTCTGATTGGCATTACTGAGTTGTATCTCTCTGCTTTCATTTCTTAAATATTGGCAAAGTTAATAATTAGAAACTTCAAATCCTTTTGTGAAGATTAAGGGAGAAAAGTTAAGAGGATTTCTTAGCGTGGCTCTTAACTGAATACACAGTGTTCGCTTTTGGCACATGAATCCTGTCAGGATAGCTCAAGCACAGACATCGTGTTGAAGATTGCTAGAAAGAAAAGTCACCCCAAATCCAGAAATATGCCTAAGGGAGAACAGAGGGTGGGCATGCTGATATGAACAGCATTCAATGTTGTGTCTCTTGGGGCTGTGAGAGCCGTGCCCTGTCTCTTGGTGCTACCACAGATATTACAGGATCTGTGGTCACTGTTACTGAGTTATAGTCACAACTGAGGAGACAGATGAATAAACAGAGATGTAAATTCTATTATGAAAAGTGCTCCTCTGCCCCCAGAATGACCTGTAGAAAGATGGATGGAGAAAGGGAATAA
>NW_008467041.1:0-913 GCF_000622305.1 Nannospalax galili
ATTTATCTTGAGAACTTATTAACATTAAGTGCACAGTTACTAATTCCATACACTTATATGCAAATTTTATAATTTCAGTTTTCTTTACCACTGAGTATAAATGCATCCCACATTTCATTATCCATTCATTGGTTAATGGACATTTAGGATCTAGAAACTGTTATTCAAAATGAGGTAACAGAGATTCAGAAAAACAAATGACAGATGTTCTTTCTCATTTTTGGAACCTAGTTTCAAATCCTTAGATGTTAGCAGAAGCCGGGAAAATGGAAAGTAACCAAATGACTAAAAGGGAGAAGGAGCTCGAGTAGGAGGGTAGTAAGAGATAGGTGTTATCAAAGGTGGAAATGTGGAAAATGGGGGATATTTTAGCTATGAGTGAAGAGAGAGGGTTACATAGAGAGGAGGTGCAATAAATCACATTTAGGTGGTATGAAAAAGAAGAGAGAAATATATTTCTTCAAAAGTGTACTGAGAAAAACATATATATATATATGAGTGATTCGGTGCATGTGTGTATAGTTGAAGGCTAAATAACAGAAAACATTGGCTGGAGAAACCTCCCTTTAAATTGTTGGTCCAAGTGTAATCCAAGAGACCCCCCCCCAAATGATACAAGCTATTGTCACAACCCTTGACTGACTCCTAGAACTTGAAGGTAAGACCTTTTCTAAAGACAGAACATACTTTGAATACAGGAACTTTGAATAATCCAGCTGAGATTGAGCTCTAAACCAGATCCCTGATGAATAACTCCCATAATATCAGAAGGTACTATGCAAACTGCCAAAGGAAACAAGCAAACAAACAATGATTCCATCCATTAATAAAGTCTATGAACCAGAACAATGCCCAGCCCAGCAAATAATCTCTACAGGTACAGTAGTAGGATCAATTTTATTTGGGGGGTAAT
>NW_008467042.1:0-913 GCF_000622305.1 Nannospalax galili
AGTACCAGGAATGGGTTATATTTCTTGGAAATCTTGGCCAGTAGGATCTCATAGACCCCCAAACACTACAGACTATTGCCAATGCTTTTCGTTACCCTCCGAAGCTTGACACTGAGACCCTAGTGCTAAAGAGGGCATATATTCGAGTCATAAAATACAGAGAAACCAAGCAAGTACTGACCTGGAAGTCAGTCCCTACTGGGAAGCTTCCATGGTACTAAAAGATTCTACTGGAAAAAAAGTAATCACCAACCTTACCCAGCTGTGAACCCTTGGAATTACAATCACAACTGACCTGGCAATCCTGCCCACTAGGGAAACCGTGGCAGAAATGGTCTGGGAGTAATCAAACACCCACTGGTTGAGATGTAATCTATACCTGGCATTGTTATAGGGACCAAGAGCCACAGGATAGATAGGTCATGAGCCCCAGGAGAGAACTTGATGCTAATACTCTACTAAATGGACGGTATATTAAAAACAACACCTTACAATTCATTGCTATGCACATGGGTTAATGCATCTCTCAACCCTTGTCAGGAAAACTTCTTACAGTAAAAGACAATTATCAGAGAGGCCACTGGTCAACATGCAGAGAGTAAGAGACTGTAGAGTGCTCAGCCCTAAATGGGACATCTATATACAGCCCACTCCCTGAGGTTCAAGGTTCTTCATGGCAAAGAGAGGTAGGAGTATTATAAGATGCAGAGGTGGTGAACAACCACAAGGACAGAGTGTGTTTTTTCCCAGAGCGCATGGGAGTTGCACATATGAACCACACCAATTGTGCCAGCATGCACAAAACCTCAAGCTAAAGCCAGACAAAATATCAGCATGGAAGGGGGAGGTGGACACAAAGTCCCTTGCAGCTGAGGAGCTACTGGCATTTTGCAGCTTCTGGGAGAGGAAGAGT
>NW_008467043.1:0-913 GCF_000622305.1 Nannospalax galili
AAAATTTTTTAAAAAAAGAAATAATAAGGTTTGTGGTCTTTTTTATTCATTCCACCACATATAATGAAAACTGTGAGTATATATTGAACATTTAATAGGAGACTGTCCTTAGCCATAAAAAACATATAATCAGCTAGACAACAGAGTATAGTATGTGATGTCCAGTGCTTTCTCCTGCTTAGAACATTTTTACATTTTTTCTTCTGAATAAACATTTCTTCTGGAAGACTATAATAAGGAATACGCTTATCCTAACAGTTCAAGTTAATGTTTTGGTCATTTTCTGTATGACAAACCTTTCTTAACTGTTCTATATTGCATTGTTTCTTAGAAGTTTAATCCAATAAAACATTGACCATTCTATTGCCATAAATTCATAAACTAATAACATAAAAAGAATGAAAGCATAGAGTTTATCATTCTTTATATCATACATTATTTTGTGAGCACTTTTGCATTTGTGCCACTTAGTGACATCTTTGTTAAGGAACAGATGGAAGGCAAGAGGTTTTAAACAGTAGGAGGGGTGATTTAATCTGATTTGTACATTAGAAAAATTATTTGTCCTGGACTGTAGGCTGAGACCCATTTGGAAACAAATTCTATAATCTGCGTGATACTGTGAAGAGATATTTGAAGACAGAGAGAAGTTGCAAAATTTGAAGCTATGTGCAAGGCTGGACCCACACAATATAGTTGACTGGTTGGGTATGACAAAGAAAGAAGTCAAGACAGCTTCCAGGTTTCTGGTTCAGGACACTGGAACCTATAGGTATCTCAATGAGTAGTTAGTTTTTAATTTTTATTTTATTTTAATTTTTAGTCTTTTTGAGACAGGGTCTCTCTGTAGCCCTAGCTGGCTTAGAATTCACTATGTAGACCAGGCTGGTCTTGAACTCACAGAGATCTGCCT
>NW_008467044.1:0-913 GCF_000622305.1 Nannospalax galili
TTTTTTTTAATGTGAGGAACAGAGCTCTAGAAGGGAAGCAACTTGCTGAAAGGATAAGGAAAAATTGTGGCAAGGCCAAAGGCCAAGGCTCTGACTCTCGTTTTCAATATGGCACCCTGTGACTCATGCACAGGAGAGAGGAGTAAAGCAAGGATTTGGGGCTTAAGCAACTGAAGATAGCAGCTAGTTATAGGAACAAAGGCAGACAATTTGCCTGGAACTCAGCTTGTCCACCTGTGAAATGGGAGGAGTGGACTACACAGTCTAATCTTCAACCTGGCTTCAGCCTCGCTTTGTCTCTGCTCTTCCCATCCTTGACTCCTTCTTCCTTAGTGTTTTTCCAGAAAAAGAAAGCAACTCTTGGATCCTGACTCCAGTCTTCACTGTGCTAGCCCTGGTTCTGTTTGTGGCTCTGTTCCTATTGCAAAGGAGAATCTGGAAAAAGAGGACCTGTGAGTTGAGTTTTAAGTAGCCCCAAGGCAAAGGAGAGTAAAGTTCCTTCCCATCAGATACATACAGGGCTGGCTAGGGTCAGACTGAGTATCAGGACTTTTGGATACAGATAAACTAAACTCTAGTCTGAACCATTTACCCACCCTAGTTCTTGGTGTCTTAAAGTTCCCTTTGTGCTTTGCCTCGGTGGAATCCCTGGGCTCAAGGGGAAGCTCTTTGGAGGATGGTGGGAATTATGTTGACTCAGGTGTGGGGCCACACCGGCAGCCCTAGTGGCAGAGCATAGGCATGTCAGGGCCAAAGCCTGCATGTAATCTTCCCCCACAGCCTGCAGTGATCTCAAAGCAATGTTCCCAGGCTGAAGATCTGAGGGCTCCTTGGTGTATGATCTTTGGGAAAAAGGCAAAGCTTTCTGGGAGCCAGTGGGAGAGGCTGAGGCCAGGGACTGGATGGTCTGGAC
>NW_008467045.1:0-913 GCF_000622305.1 Nannospalax galili
CCCAGGCTGGTCTCAAACTTGCTATGTAGCCAAGGATGGCTTTGGACTTCTCATCCTCCTGCTTCCAACTTCTGACTGCTGGGATCACAGGCGTGCACTGGTTTATGTGTGGCTGAAGTAGAACCCAGGGCTTTGTGCATGTTCCGGTGGAGCTACATCTCAGGCCCTAGGAACTTTGGGTTGCTGTTTGTCTGTTTAGTTTTGTTTTGATGGATCGGCTGGGAAGCAGAGATCCAAAGTTGAACAACAGCTGTAGAAGGCGAAAACTTCAAGAATGTGTTAAAAGGAGAATTTGTGAATTAGTCACAGGAGCTGAGCTAGGCTTGGATGATGGTAGTGCCTATAGGATGGTGGTTGAGCATCAAAGACTAAGAATGTATGAACGAAAAGGTGACCAGAAATGAGCAGACAAGGAGGTAAGAGGCTGGAGCACTGGTGGGCCGTCTGCTGTCCGTGGAGCCTTGAAGACACCTAAGAAGACGGCAGAACCTGAGGAGGAGGGGGACAGCCATTGGGGCCTTCCAAGGGGCAATGGGGAGGCAACATGATAGGGTTAAAGAGATCACATTAAAAGTTACATTTATTCATTCATTTTGCATGTGGGCTGTGATGCACAGGGGACAACTGATGGGTGCAAGTTCTCTCCTTCTACCACGTGTGCCCCGGAGATCAAACTCAGGTCGTCAGTCTTGGCGACCTTTACCCAGTCAGCCTTCTCACTGGCTGGAGAACTTCTCACTGGCTGGAGAACATCTTGTAATTGAATGTCAGTACCTCTAAGTATTTGTGAGAACAAGGGATTGGATGGGCCAGTAGGTACCAGGGTGGAAGTCCAACCTGCCTGCCACCATGAGGTGTGAGTGATGGATGACAGAGGACGCCTGGCTAAGGCTTAGCAGGAAGCTGTGTCCTC
>NW_008467046.1:0-913 GCF_000622305.1 Nannospalax galili
AAAAAATGCTCAATAATCCTTGAACTTTAAATTATTCATTCCTTGGGACTGGAGAAATAGGTCAGTGGTTAAGAGTGTTGCAGAGGACCTGGGTTCGATACCCAGCACCCACATATTGACTAAAAACCGTTGGCAACTCCAGTTCCAGGGGATCTGACCCTCACTTCTGACCTCTGACATTTCATGACATGGGCACACCTACCTGCATGCAGGCAATATACTCATACACATAAAATAAGAATAATAAATAAAATGTTTAAAATTATTCATTCCATTTCAGGAGCCTGATATCACAAATGTTACATCATCCTATTCATTCTATTTCAATAAATGTGGTAAAGGAAAATTTTCAGCTAATAGTTTAGCTAATAATATTTAAAACTTTTTAGTAAGTGATGAAATTACATATCCATAATGTGGTCACACCTTTATCTCCAGACCTAAAATCTTGCTTTTATTTTTTCTTTGCCTTTTAACTGTAAGAACTGAAGTTGTTTCAATTTTCATTTTTATCATAGCTTTTCAATTCTTTCCTGAAATTGTACATAGTATATATTGGCTGTTGTCCTTAGAGTATTATTCTACACCCCTTATATGGACATAAACACACTAAAATTACACTAGTTTTATAGCTTCGATTTGGGTATTCAAGTGCTAAGCTACGGTTCTTGGTCCTAGACTGCCTAAATCAGAGTATCTTTTTCTTAGCACAAAGCATTCAATTATGTGATACTTCCCTTTAAACTTGGACATCTCAGGACTGCTTACAAGAAACATTCCAGACACTTTACAATAGCCCAGGCGGCTCTTCTCAGTCCAGCAAGCTCCTTAACCCTTTGCTTCCTCTGACTTTTTCTGTTGAGTTGCTTGGTCCTGCAGCCTTCTCATAAGCCTCCCCCAACCAGCCTTCAGA
>NW_008467047.1:0-913 GCF_000622305.1 Nannospalax galili
GTGCTGAGGCCCAAACTCCAGGTCTCACACACACCAGGCAAGCACTCTATGGCTGAGCTTCAGCCTTAGCCCTTTCAAACAATTTAAAAAATCAAAACCATGTGCAGCATTTTCTATGTCCTCAATAAAAAGATAATCAACAACAAAGAAATCAATCACCTTTTGAAAATCAAAAGTAATGTTCCTCCCAGAAACCTTTTATTTTACCAAATAAAAAGCCCAGTGCCAGGTGTGGGATACCTCATCTTGAGTTGTTGGTCAGAAGTGTCCTGGAGATTCCCCAAAATACAGACTATTGCCATTGCTCTTGGCAGAACTTGATGGCAGGAGCCTATCGCTGAAGATACCACATACTTTGGCCATAGGATATGGAAAAATCAACTTGGTACTGACCAGGAAACTTCCTCTGTACTGACTAACTTTCATAGTACCAGAGGTGCTATGCAGGCTCTGGGGGGAAGCCATCAAAAGTCTTACCCAGCTGTGAACCCTGTGAAGTATAATAATGTCTGGTATGGCAAGATAGACCCATGGGTGCAATATTGGCATGGATGTTATGGGGGTAACCAACTGCCTTCTATTAGATTTCCATAGGAGGAAACTCATGCCTAGTACTATAAATTTGTTCAAGAACCCATGGTTGGTGGGCTCACAGGTCTCAGGGGTGAATCTACTACTATATTCTGCTAAATGGGCATAGGATCAAACCGCTTCTAAATTCTTACTTCTATACCATAGATTGGTATGGCTCTCAGACCTCATCAGAGAGGACTTTGTACAGTAGACAGTGATTAATGCAGAAACAACTGGACAAAGTCCAGAGACTAAATGTCTATGGAGTGCTCAGCCACAAATGGGACATCTATATCACATCTCATCCCCCAAGCCTCAGGAACCATCTTGGAAGAGGAGG
>NW_008467048.1:0-913 GCF_000622305.1 Nannospalax galili
GACACTTTAAGGGTTTTATGGCTTTGCCTAATGAGGCTTGTGGCTCTTCTGCAATTCACACATTCTGTCACAAGCTATTGTCATTGTTCTTGGTTGCAGACCCTATTGCTTAAGACGCCACACACTGTGGTCACAGAACATGGAGAAATCAAGCTGGTGCTGACCAGGAAGCTTCCTCCCTCCTGGCTAATTTTCACAGTACTAGAAGATTCTATGCAGGCCACTGAGGGGAAAATGTCATCAGCAGTCTTTCCCAGATGTGACTGCTACGGACTGCAATAATAAATGGTGTGGTGAGACGTGCCCATAGGTGCAACCGTAGTAAGGATGCTATGCAGGTAACCAACCAGTTCCAAACAGAATGAAGGCCTGCTCCACAGGATGAAGCACATGGCTGGCCCCGTAAATCTTGGCAAGAACCTATGGTTGAGGAGCTCACAGGCCCCAGGGGTGAACCTACTGCTACCACTGTTCTGCTACGTGGACATAATATCAAACTTCTCTCTAAATTTATATTTCTACATCCATAGGTTATTACAATTCTCAGACCTCATCAGAGAAGTTTCTCTGTGCAGAGGACAGCAGTTCATGCAGAAACACAACTGATCAAAGTGCAGAGACTATGAGGTGCTCAGCCTCAGATGGGACATCTATGGCACACCGCTCCCCATGGCGCAGGGACCTGCTCACAAGAAGGGGGTGGAAAACTTGTAAGTGCCAGAGGTTGGGAAGGACTGGACAGGACAGGACCACTGCACTCACAAGCTCACAATAGCTGTGGTTGCCTGCACAAGGCTTGCACCAGATCAAGCCTGTCAGCATTACAGCATGGAGGGAACATGCTCATAGAAATATGAGAAGTCTATACAACACCAAACAGGACCAGAAAAGAAACTCTCCACAGCACATCATA
>NW_008467049.1:0-913 GCF_000622305.1 Nannospalax galili
ACCTACCCTCTCAGGCTGTCTGCTAGGATCTCAGCCTTAGCCTATCAAAGCTATATCTGCGCTGGGGCCTTGAGGGGGGGCCTCACAAAATCCCAGGTAGGGGGATGAGTCTGGCACAATTAGGGGAAGCTCACCACCACCTGGAGACAGGATCCTGGGGCTCTCAGGCAGTCCCCTGCATTCTCAGGCCCTCTGACAGAGGGAAGCCAGAGGGAGGCCAGAACTCGGCACTCTCTGGTGGTCTGCTGATACACCGATGGAGCTCTGAACCCTACCGCTGTACTTTGAATATCACCCCACATATTTGGTATATGCAGCTTATGGTCTAAAACGTGATACTCTGTTCCAAGTCACCAGGTAAGGTCTCTCTCCATGTTCTACATGTACAAAGATCACCAGGCTTTGTCCAAGTCACCTCCTCACTCCTGGGTCTCCATCTTCCACCACATCTGTCCCAGGGAGCTCTCAAGCTAGTTCCCATCTAACTCCTACAAGGGTTTCCTGGAGCTTCTCTCTGCCTACAGTTTTAGTACCTCAGATTCAGTCCCCTTGTGTCCTACAGGGCCACCGGCTTCCCTGATTCAATCCATTCAAAGGACAGCCATGCCAAAAGTATAAAGCATGTGCTTGTACAAGGCCCTAGGCCTCTCCACAAGCCTATGTCTGCTCATTTGCCCAGCCTTCCTCATGCCATGTCTGGCCTGTCCTTATGTCAAAGAGAACTCAGAAGCACATTCCATCAGCAACTGTTCACAATGAACCTGGATTGGAGGTATTTTCTCACACACAAAGTCCTAATCATAACCAGACTGCCACGTTCCCATGTTTAAACTTCAGTTTAAATGCTCTCTTTACAACCCTCCTGTTGGGCCTTCAGGACCCTCATACACATGGCATGGAGGAAAATGAGGCC
>NW_008467050.1:0-913 GCF_000622305.1 Nannospalax galili
TTCATCAGCTCCATAGATCTATCAGCTCCATAGATCCATCAGCTCCACAGATCCCATCAGCTCCATAGATACCATAAACCACCATAAATACCATCAGCTCCACATATACCATCAGCTCCATAGATATCATCAACCACCATAGATACCATCACCTCCATAGATCACATCACTTTCACCGGCAGCAACTGCTGTGTCTCATTCAGGGACGGACCTCTACATTGTTCCCTGTTACACCCTCAGCCAGACCCCCTTCCTTAGTTAAGCTTGATCATCCAGTCTCTCTGTGTCCTCCTCTGGCCTGGTGCATATTGCCAGAGTCATTGGTCTCTGCTGACTGAATGCACTGCGAACTCTTGCTCACAAGTCTCAAATAGGCATGCTGCATAGCCAGTGGATCCTTCTGCACCTACCCAGAATGGCCACTCTTGGAGATGACTGTTTCCAAGTTAATTCTTCAGTTTTCTACATTCCCTTCCCTTTCTCTCAGCCGCCTTGAGTAAACTGACCCAGTCAGTCCAGTGTTGTGTCCTGCCACTGCAACACCTGTCAACCCGATTCCTTGGCCTTCTTCCCACTAGAGTAGCCTGAGCTGTCCTGTGCCCAGCATTGAGTTCCCAAGGCCTTGACTTGCCTTCCCAGTGCAGTGCACTTGTCGTTTCCTTCTTTCCACCATGTCATGGGTTCTTCTAATCCTACAGGATAATTCTCATCCATGTACCCCCTATCATGAAATGAAACTGTGACCTTGGAGCTGGAGAGATGGCTCTGTAGTTAAGAGCACTTGCTGCTCTTCCAGAGGATCCTGGTTCAGTTCCCAGCACCCACATGGTGGCTAACAACAGTTTGCAATTCCAGTTCCAGGGGGTCTGACTCCCTATTCTGGCCTCCATGGGTATTGCGCATACATGGTGCA
>NW_008467051.1:0-914 GCF_000622305.1 Nannospalax galili
CTGAACAGCCTCCTTGCAGGCCCAGTGGTGGCATACTTAGTCTTTCTCCAGACAGAATATGAGGCACCTGGAGCTTCTTAGTCTCAGATGTGACTTGATGTCAACATCCAAGATGGGGAAATGACTCTACCTACCCTTCACTTTCTGTATGCTAGGAGACCAAAGAAAATGCCAGAAAATCATCTGATAAAGTTCAACACACATTACCACTTGATGGTAAGACCCTTTTGCTGAAGACATTGTACACATTGGTCACAGGATATGGAGAAATCAAGTTGGTGCTGACTAGGAAACTTCCTCCTTGATGGCTAGCTTTCTTAACCAGAAGAGGATATGCAGGCTGATGGGGTTTGGGTGTCATCAATAGTCTTACCCAGAATGTGAACCCTGTGAACTACAATAATTATGGGTGTGGTAAGATTTCTGTGGGTGGAACAGTGGCATGAATACTGTGGTAGTAACCAACCATTTTCTGATTGAATTTAAGGTCTGCTCCACAAAAAGAAACACCTGCTGGGTACTGTAAATTTGGCCCAAGAACCCATGGTTGGGGAGCTCACAGGCCCCAGAAGTAGACCTACTACTACTCTACTAAATGGACATGGTATCAAACTTCCCTCTAAATAGCTATCTCTCTACCCATAGATTAATGCAGCTCTCAACCTTCATCAGAGAAGTTTGTGAAGTGGATGATGGTTAACACAGAAACTCTGGTCAAAGTGCAGTGAAGAAGTGACAGTGGAGTGCTCAGCCACAAACAGAACATCTATATCACAACACCCCCCATTAGGCTCAGAGGTCATCACAGAAGACGGGGTGGAAAGACAGTAAGAACCAGAGGTCCAGGAGGACCAGAGTGGAGCAGTGTGTTCTGGACATGACAAGACTACTTCACAGAAGCTGTGGCTGCCTGC
>NW_008467052.1:0-913 GCF_000622305.1 Nannospalax galili
TTCCCTCTCCCTAATTCCAGCGCTGGACAAGCCCTGTGCCTCTTGCTTCCTTTGGCAAGGCGAGCTCAGCCTTTCCCAGTTGTGGTGACCTTGAGTGATGTCTTTACTTCTTTTTCTGCATCTGGTTCATTTCCCTGACATCTCTCTATGGATTTACTTCTGAATGATATCTTAACTTAGACAAAAGCTAACAGAGCTTTTCCTGTTGGAAAATTGAAATGATTTTTATTTATTTTAAAATTATGTATATGTGCGTAGGAGGTAGTATTGGCACATGTGAATGCAGGTGTGGGTAGAGGCCAGGAAAGGGCATCAGATCCCCTGGAACTGGAGTTACAGACAGTTGTGAGCCACCGACATGTTGCTGGGAACCAAACCCGGGTTCTCTGCGAGCATGCTGTTAACCGCTGAGCCGCCTTTCCAGCCCGTCTCTGCACTGTGGACAGCAATATGTGCTACTGAGTTTTAATTTAGTTTTGAAGCAAATGCTTTTTAGGAAACACAAGTCATGTTTTAGTATGTAATGAAAGTTACCATTTTAGTCCATTTTTAAAAAAGCATGTAGTTTTGGAGTTTTGGATCATGTACAAATGTTGTGTACATTTGTATCATGTGCAAACATCTCTATCACAGATTTCTAGAACTTTCTCATTGTTCCAAACTGGAACTCTCTACCTATTAAAGGATTCTTGTTCTTCCTCCAAGCCATTTACCATTCCATCAGCCACTTCTGAGAACTTTCCTGCTCTACGTACCTCCTGTCAATGGAACTGTACCCTTTGTGTGTCTGACTTACTCCACCTGTTGTGATGTTGCTAAAGTTAATTCCTGCTGTAGCATGTGTCCCAACTTTCCCTTTTCACAAGGTGGACTGATACTCAGCTGATCTCTCTCTGTCTCTCTCTGTCTCTCT
>NW_008467053.1:0-914 GCF_000622305.1 Nannospalax galili
GAGCTATCTGGACATGGAGGGCTACAATCCTAGCAGCAGGGTTCACCAACAGGTTAGTATAAGACAGTTAATTCTCCACAGACATACAGGCCAACTCATGTTGACAATCCCTTACTGTGACTCTGTATTATGTCAAGCTGATAGTTAATGCTGACTATCATGGTAACCACATCATTTCTTTTGTAGATAGGGTTTCATTGTGTAGCCCAGGCTGGCCTCCACTTACAGTGATCCTCCTGCCCCTGCCTCTGCAGTGCTGGGACCATAGGCATGCATCACCACGTCAGGCTGGTAGACATCTTTTCCCTGCGTGCACAGTTCACTGAGAGTGTCAGTGACATTTGTCTCCCTGTAGGTACAACCCTGGCACACCCACTTCCTCCACTGCCCACCTTGAGGGCTTCCTAGGGACCTGCCTGTGGTCAGGATGCCAGGCTGGGTCCTGGCCCTGGTTTCCCACAGCCGCCTCCACATCACTTCCTTCCTCATTTTCCTGCAGCCTCTTCCCACATACTTTCTTTTGTCTTTTCCTCTAGACAGATGAGTTCCTTTTCCTGTCACTGCTTAACTCTGTGACACAGCGAACACTTTCCTTTCAGGGCCTCGTCACAGACCAGATGGAGGTTCTCTTCCCTGAAATCCATGGCCTGGCTAGATTGGATTAGTCTGTTCTCTCACTTTGCCTGTCATCACTCAGACTAGAGACAACAGAATTTTGTAGGCCTTTGATGTTCAAACTGTGGTCCACAGTCAGTCAGCACCACCTGTTAAAAGAGAATCTCAGCCTTGCCCCAGAACAGGGATGTCTAGTCCATGAGCCGTGTCCAGGAGCTGCGCTGTGTCATAGGTGATTATATGCTGCCGTTCAAGGGACACCCTGAGCCTGCCCCCCACCCCCAGCTTTCACTATGTAG
>NW_008467054.1:0-914 GCF_000622305.1 Nannospalax galili
AAAAAAATATAGCAATGACTTATAAAACGGACATAGTCTGGACTAATGGCTTTTAATTAACCTTGGCAAACACACTGAACCATGTGCTCTTGTGACCTGGGTACCTGATCTTGTTTCCTGGGAACTGCTATTTGCTAATCCCCCCAAAAGAGAATGAATGAATGAATGTATCTTTGAGAATTAACATGTCAAAAAAGACAGTGTGCCCATCTCATTGAAGACATGGAAGACTGAGAAAGTACACTTGACTTTGTGTGTGTGAGATAGGCTGACTCTAGTCTCAAATTATCAGGCAGATGGCCCAGGTTATGGGAACACACATCAGCAGGACCCCAGTTGTTTTGGGAACAGGTCAGTGTGTTCCAGAATGCAACTGCTAACCAGATTTATGGCTTCTGTGGGTTATACTTGTCTTGCTTCTGCAAAATAGCAATTGTTGCTTAATAGAATAGAACTTGTTAAGGGGCCTTTGTACCTGTAAGCTTGGGAACTTAAACTTCATTCCTGGTTATGGTTTCTCTGTATAATTGCTCACCCTAGAGACGGCTCAGGGCTGCACTTGGGTTTCTTTGGACATCCTTGTGTAGTTGCTGGCCAGCAAAGACTTTCATTCAGCAAAACTGAGTGATCTTCTCTGGTGAAGCACCTCGCAACCTGTTGTGTAAGGGTGGATCCAAACTTGTACTTTCCCAATTGAAGGAGGAGAAACAGAGTGAGGTCTGACTTTGAGGACACAGTTCCAGCAGCATTCGGGGAACAAGTGTCCTCCAAGTTTCTGCCCCTCTTGAAAACTAAAATTAAGAATCAGGTTGTTTTAATCCAGTAATTGTAATGTTAGTAATACAGCACAATGAAGAGTAAAAACTGTCCATGTCATTGGCCTCATCCCTCAGTCAATACATTGTTGATTGCCC
>NW_008467055.1:0-891 GCF_000622305.1 Nannospalax galili
AAAAAAAAGTATAAATCCCATGTTTCAGGAAGTAACTTGAGGGAGCAAATGTGGTCTATGAATTCCAATGACTCCTTTGCAGGGAAAACCGTGTTGTATCAATTTCTCAGATAAGGAGAGGAGGAGTCATTTGTCAGCTCTACCTGGTTAATCTGTAGAAGAACTAGACTTCAAACCCAGTGTTTCTGGCTGCTGGGAGCTAGCCCTTTCCACGCATACCCCCGTTCTGACTAAATTTCAGCTCACTCTTCACCTTGACTGCTGAAGTCCTATTATCTGCCATCGAGTAGATGGAATAATCAATGCACAGGCTTTCCTGGTCATTGTGAGTTCTCTTAGAATTTTCCTATCCGTATAATTTGCCTCTACAATTGCCATGGGGATTAAACATGGTCATTTCCATCTGTAATAGCACATACTCATTCTGACATTTAGCAACTTTTGGAATTGTCGCTACTGCTCAGACCTTTTCATTCAGCTGATACTTAGGTTAATCGAGGTGCGCTTTTACATAACAAGTTAAACTGGTTGGCCCAGGATGGTGATAAGTCCCTTACTACACAACAAAGTTACCTATAAACTATTCCTGTCAGCACCTTCCCTTTCTTGTTGGCAGGAAGCAATTCCTTCTGCTCTAATGATAAATGTCTTATTACGCAAAGAGAAAATTATACTTACGTTTAAATGGTATGTGTGTATATATTCTCTCTCTCTCTTTCTCTCTCTCTCTCAAAAAAAAACCATATTCTATGCCTGATTCTGTCTACTTTAGCTTTCTGTGAATCTCTGGGGTACAGGCATTCATTGTTGGACTATCTAGCTCCAATCTAATAAATCCTACTTTATTTTACACACACACACACACACACACACACACACACACACACACAC
>NW_008467056.1:0-914 GCF_000622305.1 Nannospalax galili
CTGAGGTCCTTTCCTATGAACCTGGAGCTGTGGTCCCCTTGCATGAGCCTGGAGCTTTGGTTCCCAACCATGAGCCATGGTTCCACATTCCTCTGGTGGTGGGTTGATGGTGGAGAAAATTAGAGGACTTTCTGATGTTGAGTAGCAGTTTCAGCTTTCTCTGAGTTGCTGAATTCCCCACAACCCTCTCCCTCTGAGGTCATGGGTTATGAATGATAATGGCTTTGCCTCTATGTTGAGTTTATGCTGGGGACAGGGGAGGTCTCTGTCATATGCAGTTTTTGGTCTTGGGAGAAATGATTCTCTAGAATGAACTTCCCACCTCCCTTGAAGGCCAGCTGTGGTCCTGATTCCACACATGGTCCTGGGCATGCAGGCCTTGATGTTGAACCTCTCCCATTCCCAAGCACCAAGAAGTTTTCCATTATTTTCCTGTTACTCTTCTACAACCCCGGTGTGCCTTCACCTGTGCCATAGAGAAAAAGTAGAATACCCAATTCAACTTCTAGAGATAAAAATCACACCATAACACAAATGACAGAATGCATGAAATTCAGTGAGGGGTTATGGGTGGGAGCTATAAAGATCATTAAGATGTTCAGCATGAAATGCACAAAAATTCAATAGAAAATTAAAAAAATAATAGTCTGGGAAATTAAAAAAGAAAGTACTACAACAACTAAAATATTATAATTCTCGAACTAAAAATATGCAATTGTATTTTAGAATATAAATTCACAATTCTACATATCTATGATAATTTTTGATTGCTATTTACTGACAGAACTGTACTAATGAAGCTTCAACAATACTGTGAGCTTTATCACTGTTTGCTGTAATGTGAGTTTGTCATTCACTCCCTTTCCAAATTCTTCAACCTATACAAAGCTTTTCAATGTAATTATGTTTTTTTT
>NW_008467057.1:0-914 GCF_000622305.1 Nannospalax galili
CTATAGCACTTGGTTTTAGAAAGTTTATAAATGTACATGATTGAACTGATGGAACCTTCTAACATCATACCCCAAGTTCACAAACAGGTATCTGCTTCTCCACATGAAGTCTGTGGAAGAAGCTTCAAGAATAAGGACTGCATAACAAGTATTATTTGTGAATAAGGACAATGCCTCCCTTCATAGAAAGAGAAATCACATCTTTTGTTCATCCTTTGGCAACAGATACAATTCATTACTCAGCTGCTCAGCGGGTCAGGGAGATGCAGTTCTGCTGAATCGCCTAGCTCTACTCTAAAACTGTCTTGTTTTATTCCTGCAATGAGTGAGTCTAAATCTGATTATCCTACATGTGAATCTTTACTATCTTGAATATCTAGGTGTAGTGACTATCCAGAATTGACTGCAAAGATCAGACTGAATAACTCACTTCCATATTTCAATTTACTAAAATATTTTAGGAATCTGGGATCAGAAAAACATGAACTCCAATATTGAGCTCCAATATTGAAGGATGTATGAGCTAAACAGAATCTGGAAGTCAGAGAAATAAGAAAAGAAACGTCATTGGAGAGTAATTAAGGTACACTGTGTAAGTTAAAGAAATGTAGCCAGACACAGCCATCACACCAATACCTTTTCAAGTCAAATTCCTGCTTAGATGAATAAATTGCAGCAAGTAGAAAAACATAAGCGATTTCTCCTAAATATCCACGTGTGCCTTGCTTGACCATTGTAGCCATATCAAGGAAGCCCAGGGACTGGTGTGGTGGAGAAAATGCCACCGAGAAGAGAGGAAGTCACTGCTTCGCGCTCCGTGTGGGCCGTCAGCCTCTCCCCACCTGCACTTCCGTCCCACATCACGGTCCAGAAGTTTATTGTTTATATGGAAGGAGCAGAGATCAAATTCAAAA
>NW_008467058.1:0-911 GCF_000622305.1 Nannospalax galili
AAATAAATAAATAAATAAATAAATAAATAAATAAATAAATAATAAATACAGCCTCGATTAAGACTCAGAACATATACTATGTGGATGATTCTGGGCAAGCTATTAAAGCTACTAATCTCTCTGCATCTCAATTTCCTCACTGGGAGAGTGAGAGCGAGAGAGCAAGAGAGAAAGAGAGAGAGACGGAGGTGGTGGAAGGGATGCATATGACATGGCATGCATGTGGAGGTCAGAGGACAGCTCCAGGGACATGAATTTCTACATATCTAATGACAAGGAGTGACCAGTGAGCATGGAATGCCCAATTATGAGGGACAAGGAGCTACGTCTCAGCCAATCACAGCAGTCAGACTTCAGCAATTATACACAGGTGGCTATGTGTTCAAAGAAGCCCAATACCAAGCTGTAGCCATCTCTAGACCTCACTTCCACCTCCTGGACTCATTTGTGTGTTCTCTCCAGAAATATTTTCTGACCACACTGTAGGCAGAAGCTCTCTAGCCTGTCCTGGTTCTAAGCAGCTTTTTTCTAGAATCATAGATATAAATCAATGAAGAGCTGTAAAGCTAGATTTGTAGTTTTGTCTTTTAACACACCTACCAGACCACTCAGCAGACTCGGGTATCACTGATCACTGACTACTCTCTGGAAGCTCATTCCTTCAGCTAACTGGGCTCTACCCTGTGTCCACTCAAGCCCAGACCATGCAGTGCCTTCCTATCCTTAAAGCTGCTTTCCCCAACTGTGCTTTGGAATCCTGCCTTTGACTCACAGGGGTGCTTAGCAGCTAAATGAAAGGGGTTGTGGAAAACAAGATGCAGTGGTCTTTGTCCCTCATGTATCCCTTTTCCTGGGGCCCTTAGACAATTAGCACAGTGACAATGCCAGCACTTCTCAAAGCAACTGGTGTG
>NW_008467059.1:0-913 GCF_000622305.1 Nannospalax galili
CTAATAATAATAATAATAATAATAATAATAATAATAATGTGGAGAGCAATTATGATAGTTAGCTTTAACTGTCAACTTGACACAGCCTAGAGTCACCTGATAAGGAAATCTCAGTTGAGGGATTTCTCAGATCAGACATGTGGGCACATCTGTTAGGGGTTGTCTTGATTGTTAATTGATGCAGGAGGGCCCAGCCCACTGTGGGTAGTATGGTTCCTTGGGTAGGTGGTTCTGGGCTATACAGTAAAACTAGCTAAACATAAGCGAGCCATCGAGACAGCAAGCGGCACCCTCTGTGGTTTCTACTTCAAGTTCTTGCTTCAGTTCCTGTCCTGACTTCCCTCAGTGATGGACTGTGACCTGACCCTTTCCTCCCCAAGATGCTTTTGGTCAGAATGTTTTAGCACACATCAGAAAGTAAACCAGAACAATGATACTGGAAGATATTCAGCATCAACCTCCAGCCTCCACAGGCATGTGCATGTACATATATATGCACCCCTTGATCACACAAGTGCACACACAATGCTCTCCACAAGGCTGACTGCATGCACAGGTTCTGAGACGCTACGTTGTTGAAACACCCCTGACTCTCCCCTTCTCCCCACATTGGGCACTTAGCTGACTCACAGCCAGAACTCCCTCCCTCTCTGCTCTTGCTATAAGGCACTCTGCTTCTTTTGGTTCATACTTCCTCATTCCCAGAATGCCTTGGCCACCCCGCCTCCTCAGCAGGCTGGGTTAGGGGCCTCTGTGCTCTACAGCCCTACAGTGGGTTGGCGCATTTAATGACACAGATGTGTCCCCATAGAGCCACCCCCACTCATTCCTCAGAGTCAGTATCTAGATGGTCCCAGGCATACATCCAAAAGAGCAGCAGCAGGCTGAGGGGTGTAATTCAGGGTTAGAGTGC
>NW_008467060.1:0-908 GCF_000622305.1 Nannospalax galili
TAGAATCACAAGCTTCACAAAGGTGGGACCAGGTCACCTGCTTGGTGGTGTATTGCTAATAGCAGCTGTGAACACTAAACAGATGCTTGATGATTGAGTAACTGAAGGAATGACTAGAAAGGAGGAGGGAGACTGGGTCAACCAGCGAGGCAGTCAATCGGCTCATTCGGTCTTTCAGCACCTTTCAGGTTTAGCCTTCCTCATCCCCGTTCCAAGAGGAGGAAACACAGAACAGGGAGAAGGTGGTGCTAGTTATGAAACCCCAGTGACCCGAAGGACTGTCTCTCATCCATATTAATCTCACTTGGAGTCACCATTATCCATTGTGTCTCCTGGAGCTGCTCTTCTATTCATTCAGTCACTGACATGGTGTATGCCTACTGTCTGTTACCACCCTCTCACGAGGCCCAGTACCCAGCATGAGTTCTGAACGAATGTCCATCACCAGGGGTGCAGAGATGTGGATGGGAAGTGGATGAGATGCCTGCTCTGAGGGAGCTGTCCAAGCAGCGATGAGTGCACTCCCTGTGGAGTGATTCCCGGGTTCTCTGCTGTGACACGATGGTAATACGACAAAGCTGCTCATTGCTTCGAGTGAGTTGAGGCGTCTGATAATAAGGTGCTTTGGGGAAACTGAGCCTCTCCTGAGGAATCGTCTATTCATTCAACAAACACTTACTGAGGACCTACTGTGCACCATGCCGTTGCGTTAATGAGGAGAGAGCCCTAAGCAAGAAGAACTGGGTGCTAGTCTTGTGGAGCTGGAACCTTCCAAAATTAGCAAGATTTTCTTCTTTCTCCTCTCACCCCAATGTAGTCCGCAGGTTCAGTTTTCCAAGCCCATTAACATAGGTGCTGCACACACACACACACACACACACACACATACACATACACACACACACACA
>NW_008467061.1:0-906 GCF_000622305.1 Nannospalax galili
GTTCCCTAACATTTACCCCAGTCTTGAGGGAAACTCCTTAAGTAACTTCTCAAGTTCTGCTCAGACAGCACCCCCTTGCGGTATCAGTTTCTGGGCCAGTCACTCACCATTGCACAACAAACACCCCCAAAACACAGTGGCTTAAAGCAACCTCTGTGCTTAGCTCTCCTTTCCACACAGCCTGGGGCTGAGCTCAGCAGGGTGGTTCTCTTGCGGTCTACACTGTGTTCCCTCTCTGCCAGCTGCCTTCTGTGTGGTGGTTGAAAGACCCAGGACAGTGTCACTTACCAGCCTGTCTGTTGGCTGAATGGCCACACGCCTCTCATCAATAAGGCCACGTTTCTTATATGGAGGATGGGATCTCAGTGGTAGGGGTGGATATCCAGATGGCTGAGCAAATCATGGCCAAGATGGGCTGAACTTGGAAGTTTTCCATTGGTCATGGGCACAGCTTTGAAAGGTGCTTTCCTTTTTCCATGCAGTGGTTCCTGATCTAGAAATTTGTGAGCTAACAGGTGATCAGAGAACTGAATAAGTGCCCTGGACTTGTGGCTGTTCTGGGCCTTGTTGTAAGTTTGAGGAACTTTCAATATTTCAGTGATAGAAGAAATGAGAGGCTTAAAAAAGGATGCTTGTCAGCTCCAGTGGGCAATAGGCCAGTTCAACCTCCATCAATCTTCAGTGAAGTATGCTTTAACTGGTCAACTTGTAGGACTGCAGAGATGACTCAGTGTTAAAAGCACTGGCTGCTCTTGCAGAGGACAAGGGTTTCCTAGATCTACATTTCATCCAACTCTAGCTTCAGGGGATCCAATACCCTCTTCCAGCTTCCATGAGCATTGCATGCATGTGTTGCAGAGAGATAGATAGATAGATAGATAGATAGATAGATAGATAGATAGATAG
>NW_008467062.1:0-914 GCF_000622305.1 Nannospalax galili
ACACACACACACACACACGCCAACCCCTATAGACACACTCCCACACACCAAACGTGCACAAAGCCCTTCCTGATGCCCCAATTCACTCCTGATCCACAGAATAAATTCTGAACCCAGGCCTTCTTTCCTCGCACTGCCTCAGCTTTTAGATCACTAAGTGCAAACTGATAGTTTCCTTAATCCTTCCTTTCCAGACCAGATGAGTGAAACGCCCCACCTGGGTATTTGCTCAAAATGAAAGTAACAATCCCAACTGCTGTTCACTTGAACCAACCAAGACTGATGGTCTTTAATTCGGAGCATATGGGCTCATCAAATATTACTATCAAGTGAATGACACTATGTACAGTTGTGCAGTGTGCAGCATATACAACGAGCCACGGCGGTGCTCCTGTGCAAGCCTGGGTTAGAGGGACCTTGGGGGAGATGGGACCCTGTTTGTGAGTCCCTGGCAGAATTTTGTATTCCCACCAAAGACATATTTTCATTATTATTCCAGTCACCGGCCCATAGCATAAGCTAGGAAAGGGACTCCAAGGCTGGTGCTCTTGCTGCGTGAGAAATCCCTAGGGTGGAACTTTCTCTGCATCTCAACTGTGGTGGCTATCAAGGGTCTGCACAAATAATAAAATCACCAAATCCTAATATAGATACATGTGTGTGCATGTAAATCTGAATCAGATTAGTGGAATATGTCAGTCAGTTCCCTGATTAAATGTTGAGCTGCAGCTATTCAAATGTCAGCCTTGAGGGAAACTGGGAAGAGGAGATGGGAGCTTTCTACCTGAACTTATCACTACATAGGAATCTAAAATCATGTCAAAGCAAGACTTCCTGTTTCAAATCAGCCAGAGCCTGATGTTGGGCTGACCTGCACCATCTGGTCCTGGCCTTGTCCGCCAGAGTCCTTAGCT
>NW_008467063.1:0-913 GCF_000622305.1 Nannospalax galili
AGCACCCAGTGATCCTCAACCTCAGATAGGCACTCCTAGAGTCCATGCCACACCCACAAGATAGCAACTTCCAGAAGCCATCTTCCCTGCCCCCACCAAGCACCCCACCCACCATGCTTCAGAAACCACAAGAAGTCTTGAGACCTGGACCCCAGGTAGAAACCTTCAACCTGTCCTCCACCCCACCCACCTCTGGCTGAGGGTCACTGAGACATCCTTCCTCTAACCTCCAGAGAGTACTGTTCACTCCTACTATGATCTCATTCTCTGCCACCCAAGGATCACCTGTGGTACCATGTGAACCCGCCACAGACTTCTGAAGATTGGTAGTGAGAATCTACTAACTCTACAGGAGGTTTGCTTCTGGACTCAGAAGTTTACATATCCCCAGCAGTGCCAGAAACATGTCTGACATCCCATTCACACATCAACAGAATTACCCCAAGATTGACCACCAAATACCATTCAGCTGGTCTACAACCAGATAAGCTGAGGTAACAACAAAGATCTAAACACCATCTCAACAAAAGTGAGACCAGATATCCATACAAAAAAACACCACCAATGACCTAACTCCAGATGCCTAAGTCCCATCGAAAAAAAACATAAACAGTATGAATAACCAAGACAATATGTTTCCACAGAAATTAGTGCACCCACCACAATCAAAGATAGGAACACGAAATTTTTAAATTTATTATTTTTATTTTATGTGTATGACTATATTGTTTGTATGTGTGTAACTGCACCTGTGTCATGCAATGCCTGCAGAGGTCAGAAGAAGGCATCAGCTCTCCTGGAACTGGAGGAACAAATGGTTGTTAGCTGCCATGTGGGTGCTGGGAATCAAACCTGGGTACATTGAAAGAGCAGTCAGTGCTCTTAACCATTGAGCCATCTCTCCAGCCCCATG
>NW_008467064.1:0-914 GCF_000622305.1 Nannospalax galili
AAGCCCAATAAATTCTTCCTTCTGTAAGTTGCCTTGGTCATGGTGTTTTATAACAGTAATAGAAAAGTAACTAATAGAGCCGTTGGTACCAGAAAGTAGACTGTTGTGAATAACATGGCAGTTTTGGTTTTTGGAAGATTATGGAAGAGTTTGGAAATATGGACTAGAAAATAGTTGAATGGTGTAAGAAGTGCTTATCAGGACCATTCTAGTAGGACCTTAGAAGAAAGTAATGCTGTGTAGCACCAGAGAACTTAAATAGAAACTGGGATACTTGATTAAGGCTAAATTAGAAAGTGATAGAGCAATTTCTTTGACAGAGGAAATTTCAAAACATCCTAATGTTGAATTGGTGATCTGGTTGTTAATGATGAATATCATGGATGTTATTGCAGCTAAGGTGTGTCATAGAAGGGGCTCTCTTTGATAAGGAGATTAGAAACATAAGGGGAGACCTCTGGATTTGCACTTCAAATGTGAGTGCCACAGGGTAAGACCCAATCCAGCTATGTTTCCAACTTGTGGAAGGAAAAGGCCTAAGGAATTTTCTGCTCCTGGAAAACACAACATACAAAAGCTGCTGGTAACATGGATGGAAGGGACCAAGGTCCATTTTCCAAGTTGGCAGTGTCCTCCAAGTGGTGTTGGTTTTAGAGACATGAAAGCTCCAAGAGTGAGGGGGATCATCAATTCCTCATCTACGGTTTCAGAGAGCCTCTGAGGAAATGCAGTGCATTGGAGGGGAGTCTCAGCATAAGGAGGGCCACAGGGGTCAAAGAGGTCCTGACAGGCCATTGTCTGAAGCTGTACAGATGAAGACTGTTGACAGTGGAGCTCTCAACATATTAGAGATGCCAGAGGTGTGAGACACCTGCCAACGAGAGCTGTTATACATGGAGTGGTGAGAAAGAGAT
>NW_008467065.1:0-914 GCF_000622305.1 Nannospalax galili
TCTGTGTGGAGGAGGCCCCAGCAAATCTTCGCCCCAAGCAAGGAGTGCTTTCAGGGTTTGGTTTGGGTATGTATTGTTTTGCTCCCCCGTTTATGGGTGTCCGAACCTGGGGAGATGTCTGGGAAGGGTTAAGTTATCCTAGCTCTATCCCAGTGGTCCTAATTCACTTTATCCTCTGCCCCTCTAGAGTACAGTTGGACTGTTTGGAAATTTCAAATTGGGGAAATTCAAGTTGAGCCAGCGGCAGCGGAGAGCCACAAGGCGGCGACTGTGAGCGCTGGGCACTGTGCAGACACAGAGACTGATGTCTGGGGATGCAACCAGGTCCCTGGGGAGAGGTAAATCTAGACTTGAATGCTTGGGCTGGGAGAGACACTTGTCGGGGATGCTCTCTCTGGACAGGAGCTTCTGGGCATTGGCCTATAGACCAGGGGAAAGAAGAAGGACGTGGACACCCTCCTTGTACAAAAGCTACAAGCATGTGTTCTCTCTGGAACTTGGGGAGCTAAGCACGCAGAGATGAGTGAACCATCTCCCTACAGGGCTAACCAGCCTCTCTGTCCTCTTGCCCCTGCCCGGCCCTGCAGGAAGCTCCCCACCAGGGCCAGTCCCCCAGGGTGTGATCCGCATCTACAGCATGAGGTTCTGCCCCTATTCGCACAGGACACGCCTGGTCCTCAAAGCCAAAGGCATCAGGTGAGAAACTGAAGCCAAGTGCTCTATGAGCAAGCAAGCACTCATTCCTAGGTGAATATTTAAGGTCTTGGGCTCCTAGGAAGGGCTCTTTTTTCTTCTGAGGCTGACTGAGGAAGCAAAGGTCCGATTTTTGTGGAGGTTCTCCTAAAATGCTAAGCGCTTCCCAAATCAGATTTGTATGAAACCTAGACAGGGCAAAGTAAACTGAATGATGGTGT
>NW_008467066.1:0-914 GCF_000622305.1 Nannospalax galili
TGCACAGCTTAAATGTAGGCAGAATGAACATGTAATAGAATGTAGGACATTGACTGTTGTGTAGTAGCCAGCAGAGTGGAGCAGGGACACGGGAAATGCTTCTATTATTGCCTTGCTTGAATATGGAGTTGGTGGTACGAATATTGTATGCCTGTATATCAGAAAGAAGGCTGATCTGAGTAATTTACATTATATTCCTTGTTTGTTTTGCATAAATATAAAATGTAAGGCTTTCTAAACCGAGACACTCACACTATGCTGTGTAGTAGATGAATACACAACGAACAAGAAAAATTATACACAGTAAAGTCAACAAATTGGTTTGTTACTAAACGTGTGGATGAGAATATTTCTAAAAAAAGTTTCACCACTCAAAAAATCAGAGTAAAATGGCCGTGAAGAGCTCTTTATGAAAGGTATAAAAGTTTTGCAAATAACTACATTTTAGGCCTTTTAAAACACTGCAAACATATTTTCAGTATTAAAGATAGAAAGTGTTAGGTAAAGAATAAACTTTATTTGGTTTGCTTTCAGAAGGAATGAAAATGGGAGCTAAGGAAGTAACTCAGCTGAGTGACTGCCCAGCATGCCAGAGGCCTAGGGTCAGTTTCCAGCACCTCATTAAAATGGGCATAGCGGCCACACATGCCTGCAATCCTGGTATTTTAAAAGTGGAAGCAGAGGGTCAGAAGTTCAAAGAAAATTCTGTTGATTGAATGTATGGACTGTATACATTTATTAGCTTCACAACTAATTATTAATTGACTGTGAACAAAGAATTTTAGAACATTTAAGATTTCTTTGTTTTTTCATTTTACTTCACATTAATATATAATGAAGCCCAATGAACAAACACATATTTATCAGCGCACACACACACAGCATTTTACTTATAATTAATTTTTCTTATTGTT
>NW_008467067.1:0-914 GCF_000622305.1 Nannospalax galili
GGAGCTCGGCAGTTCCCAGGGGCGGGGCGGCGCGACCGGCGCGGAGCTTCGCGGGCTATTGCCACGCACACTTGGCTCGTACGCTCCAACTCTCGCGCCGCCTGTTGCTCGGCGCTCCCAGCCGCCGTTCCCGCCCGGTAGGTGGGCGGACCCGAGTGGGGACGCGTGGGCCGCCTCCCGCCTTCCCCTCCTCCTGGCGCACGGGTGATCCGGGGCCCCCGCGCGTCCGGGACCGCGCGAAGGCGGCTAGCCTCCAGCGCGCCAAGACACTGGGCGCCGCGCCGCGATGAACGCCACCTTCCTGAACCACAGCGGTTTGCAAGAAGCGGGCGGCGAAGCCCGGGCCGCGCTGGGAAACCGCAGCCACCGGCTGGGCACGTGGCTAGACTGCTGCCCCGGGGGCGCGCCGCTGACCGCCAGCGATGGGGTCCCCGCGGGGCTGGCACCCGACGAGCGCAGCCTGTGGGTGTCGCGCGTGGCGCAGATCGCCGTGCTTTGCGTGCTGTCGCTCACCGTGGTCTTCGGCGTGTTTTTCCTGGGCTGCAACCTGCTCATCAAGTCCGAGAGCATGATGGACTTTCTGGTGCAGGAGCGCCGACCCTCCAAGGACGTGGGTGCCGCCATCCTGGGACTGTACTGAGCACCGCCAACCCTCGCCAGCGCGGCTGTACGGAGAGGGAGGGACGCTGGAGCCCCGTTCCCCTGGGCATCGCGGCCTGCGGTTCGGGACCAGCCTCCGCCCGGTCCTGGAGCCCCGAGGGACTCGCTGCGGCGGCACGGAAAGGGACTTCCACTCGGGGCTCTGTCCTGGGTGCGCTCCAGCGGGGGTCAGGGGAGTGGGACTCCTCACGTGTTTTTTACAAAGAGAAATTCGGGGCAGGGTTCGGGATTGAGGGAGGATGCGATGCAGGGCT
>NW_008467068.1:0-914 GCF_000622305.1 Nannospalax galili
TGTGTGTGTGTAGAGCACATGGAAAGTAAAATAGATCTACCACCCCAAGTCCAGGCCCTTCCTGTCCTCTTGCATCTCCTCCTCACCTGCTTCTTGACATTGTCAATCTCAGATCTCAGCCTCTGGATCATGCGGTTCATCTCTGAGATCTCATGCTTGGTGTTTCTCAGGTCGTCACCATGCCTGCCAGCGGTCTGCTGCAGCTCCTCGTACTGATGCCACCAGAAAGGAAGACAGATACTGCTCACCCGGGGTGAACCCCAAGTTCACAGGAAAGAGCTGCCAAAGGGGCTGGAAGTGGTTGGGTTATCAGGGTCTAGGCCTGGTTTGGGCCTTTCCAAGGAGGAACTGTTCTTAGATGATTTCTTTACTGTCTTGTTACCCTCAAGCACTGTTGTGAAATTCTTTTTCAGATTTCTGGTTTTTTATGGAAAATGTATACCTCACTGCTCCTGCAGCTCAGACCAAGTAGCTGTTGATACAACTTCAAGAGTTCTGTCCTTTGCATTGTCGTGGCCTGGGATGCTAGGTTCCCCTAGATAGGTACACCCTCTCACTCAGGAAATATTCACCCGAGCACCCACCTTAGTTTGGTACCAGGACTCAGCTTCCGTCCGACTGCGGTTGGCGATATCCTCATACTGTGCTTTGACCTCAGCTATGATGCTGTCCAGGTCCAGGCTGCGGTTGTTGTCCATAGAGAGGACTACAGATGTGTCTGAGACATGTGTCTGCATCTGGGACAGCTCCTGCAGGGTGGCTCAAAGTCAATCATCTAATTCTGATATTTAATGTCAGTTTCATTCAAATCTCCCATTCATTATGATAATAAAACATCCACAAGAAAAATCTAGGCAGTTTCTCACCGCATCAAAGAACATTTTCATGAAGTTGATCTCATCCATCAGTGCATC
>NW_008467069.1:0-914 GCF_000622305.1 Nannospalax galili
TGGAAGTCCACTAGGCCAGAGTTCAAATGATGATGCTTGGGGTGCCTTTGTATCAATATATCCTTTTCATTGTCTGAGACATTGATATTGTCAGTCAGGGATAAACACTGGCTCATAAATTGGATGCAAAGAGAATGGAGGGCATTTTGGGCTGTGTATTTAGCATCTGTCAGTCTTCTCTTTGCTGTGCAGTTTTACACTGAGGGCCAGACAGTAAACAACAGCAGCAGTAATGGTAGTGGGAAGTGAAGAAGTAATAACACTTTTTGATACTTCCCATAACAATCAAACTTAAGAACATGTGGGGTTTCCAAATTGTGTCAACATCTTGGCAGACTCCAACGGTATATTTGGAGTCATTTTAATAGTGCCTGAATTTCATTTTCCTGGGGTACAATCTCTAGAAAGAGATTACACTAAGCAGCCTAGACTGACTTAACAATGGGCCTCATGGGTTTCATGTAGGGAAAGCCAGTTACTCTGCTTCCTCTGAAACTGCTTTCCAAGGGACATTAGCACAGGAAAATAACTCTGGATTATCTGAAGACCTGTCTGAGAGCCTCGTGTGGCTTCAGAACCATTTCTATAGCCTTGAGGCATCATGTGGAGGGATGGGGGTTCTCCATCTGTCAGGGAGGGGTAGATGGAGAGGTGGATTTAAGTGTAACAGTGACAGAAGATGATGGGGGGGCTGTGTTGGTCACAGGGCTTATTCACAGGTGGGTTGCTGACCCACAGGTGTGTCTCACAGGCTTGTGAGGGAGGAGCAGACACAGCGTGAAAAACACCAGGGTGAATGGCTTTGTCAACTAGGGTGGTGGTTGATGCCACTGTGCAGAAGCACTGGGGCATGCCTGCTGTAAAAGTTCCAACCAGCATGAATCACTGGATGGACCTTAGAGGCAAAAAGGGCC
>NW_008467070.1:0-914 GCF_000622305.1 Nannospalax galili
CTCTAAGCCCACCCCCAGTGATGTGCTTTCTCCAGGATAGCCACACCTTCTTAAACCTCCCAAAACAGTGCCATTATCTGGGGACAAAATGTCCAACTACTTGGAGCCTATGGGGGACTTTTCATTCAAACCATCACACCTTGTGTTATGCCAGATGGATGAACACAGAAGTGGCCTTCTTCCAACAGGAACTAGCAGTGTCCACGCCCCTCCCCCTTTTTGCAGTGAGCAAGTCCAATCCCCTTCTGTTAATATGGTGACATTTCCAAAGCCAGGAAATGTCTGGACATTTCTAGGTCTCCTATTTTGTGGGGTGGGTCCCCTCTTAATTTTCCTATTATTGGGGGTGGCTTCCTGTATATGATTTTAAAAGACAAATAGCCAGAAGGCTTTGGTGTACACCTTGCTTGAAACAGAGTAAGACATAGTATGTAAATTCAGTGTACCTGGGGTTTTTGACTTTAAGGGTCCAGGTCATACATTCAATTTCAACTTTTTTTTTCTTAGTTTTGTGACCTATAAGCCATATAAAGATTTCATTTGATTCCAAGTCTTTAATAAAATTTGTACAATCCCAGATACAAGGACAGGTCTATTGTCTGACCCACGTGAGAGTGGTAGCCCATGTCTTGGAATGGTTTCCCTAAACAGAGCCTTTACCAGTTGTTGTCTCTGCTCCGTGCAGGTTTAGAATGCCTCAGTTCATCCTGAGTATGTGCAGACCCAAGCCAACAGATATTTGTACCCACAGGATGGTTTGACTTCTGTAAAATCCATTTTCAGATCCTCAAAGGGCGTGGTCCCAGTGGCCTGTACGCCTACGTGTGGGCCTCTGGTCAGCACTGATCCCTGCACAGCTACACATCTGGCTGTGATCTTGGAGTTCCCACCAGCCTGCTGGCTCTTTGGTTCCC
>NW_008467071.1:0-914 GCF_000622305.1 Nannospalax galili
TTTTTTTATTTTATAAACACCTGAAAAAATATTTCCTGCAATATTCAGATCATATTTACTGAGGTTGAATTTTCTTCTCATTTATTCGAAGCAGCTTGTTTTTGGTCAACTTCTTATGCTTGCTAGGACATGAATAAAGTCATTTTCAGTAGTGCTCATCACTGTAAATCACTTCTTTCATGAAAATCTCTATTGCTTTTTTTTTTTGGTATAGACATTCTTCCCAGTTTTCCTCTCCATGTCCCATTCTCTCTTTCTATATCTCTTGCTAGAACTGTGATTGATCTTTGGTGCCTCCATACTTGGGTGTTCATCTCTTTGCAGACAATCAACACACATGAGTCGGCAGCCCCAATAACCCATTTCAAAATGCTTGATTGACACCACCATTTAGAACCATCCTACTCATGAATTGTATTTTTCTATTTCAAGTAATAGCACTATCTCCTTCTAATCACTGATGCTTAAAACTCATACCCATATGTGATATCCACTCTCCTCCCTTAATTTCCATTCTAATTGCTCAGGAGCCAAAATCTTTTGGATTTGACCCTGGTAGGCCTTCTTATACATCCCTCTTACTCCCTAAGAGAAAAATTTAAATCTTATTTAAATGATCATGGGCTTCTATAATACCTATTTCTTCTTACAGCAACTTCTTTAAGACAAAACAGCATGCTTATATTTGGTGATCTTTTTGCCAAATATATAATTTTGATTTCATGACTGGTTGCCTAGGGTAGTTCCTTTCGTTATAATTTATTAATGTTCAATTGTGTCTGTGTGTATGTGTGTGTGTCTACATCTGTGTGAATGGGTGTCAGTATGAGTGTCTATGTGGGGTTATATGCACATGAGTGCAGGTGGCCACAGAGGCCAGAGAGATCAGCTCCCCTTGGAAATGGAGTTATAGG
>NW_008467072.1:0-914 GCF_000622305.1 Nannospalax galili
ACTGTTTCTCATAAAAGTCACTTTTGCAATCCAGGTTTTTCTGCAGGCTGCCTGTGTGTGTGCTCTAGGTTCTGAGCAAGAACCCTTCACCACCCTGTCTGCTCCCCTAAGCTGCAGGCGCCCCTCTTCCCTTTCCTGGGATCAGCTTGTGCTCCCAGGATGGGAAGTGAGGGGCAGAGCACAGCAGTAGGTACAGGCAGCTGGGGCCCCAGTCTGACAGGCCAGCTATACAAGAATCCCAGCTCAGTACAGGGAAGCAGGTCCTCTTCCCCATAAAAAGCTAAATCAGTATGGCTAAGGATTTTGGGAGTAGAGACCCCCAGCTTCTATTCAGTGTCCCTCTGCACCATGTGTGATTTTAGAAGATCCTCAGCATTTGAGTAAGTGCAACCTAAGGCCAGAAAGATGGGCAGCAATGTAGAACTCTGGGTGTTTCTTCAATGCTTAAAGTTATATACAGTTTTTCTCAGGAACTGTTTAAGAGACTGCAAAGAGGAAAATATTTTGAAATAGTTAAAATATTTCAGAAATAAATAAAATAAATGACCCAATAAAAAGATGGGCTATAGGCCTCAAAAGAGAGTTCTCAAACAAAGAAATAAAAATGACTAAGAAACACGGTAAAAATGCTCACATCTTTAGTAATCAGAGAAATGCAGATTAAAAACCACTTTAAGATTCCAACTTACCCCAGGCAGATTGGCTAAGATCAAGAGAATGAAAGAAAATACTGGCTAGGATGTGGAGAAAGGGAAAGACTCATTCACTGCTGGTGGGAAGGCAAACGTGTGCTAACACTACGGAAAGCAGTGTGGAGAACTCTGAAAAAAACTAAAAATAAATCTACCATGTGATCCAGTTTTTCCACTCTTGGCGTGTACCCAAAGGGCTCATCCTACTCTAGAGATACCTGT
>NW_008467073.1:0-914 GCF_000622305.1 Nannospalax galili
TTTCCTGGAACAACCTTCAAGTAATCCTGTGGTGTCTTCTTTTAGCACAGGGACTACCACAGACCCCATGAGATAGGCAGTCAACACCTGCTGCACTTATATGAGTGACTAGACTCTGCATCTGAGATATTGTAAGAAAGAGAAGTTTTGAAATGGTCATTGAAGAAGAGGAAGGAAGATGGATCGAGACTTAGAGAAGTGGACAGTAAACTGGGGCCTTCAGGTGTCTGGGAGCATCAGCTTATGACACAAATACACAAAGCTCTGCAATGCCCAAGAAATCTATGGTTGGGGTTTCTGGAGAACCTGATATGGCTATGGCCAGCAGCTGAACAAGCGTGGTGGGGATTCACAAGCCTGGCACAAAGGTGCTAATGGAACAACTCGCTGAGAGGGAAAGAAGTGAAGCCAGAGTCAAAGACAGGAAGGGAAATCATACAAGGTCAAGGGGCCAGTCTTGGGCAGAGCTGATGAGCTTAACTGAAGAAGAGGAAGTTGTGAGTAAAAACCACAATGATTGAGGTTGCAGTCTCTGAATAGGGGCCTTACCAGGTGGGGATGTACAGAAGTCAGAGCCTAAGGAAATCAGACGATGGAAGCTGGGAGCTATTGGGATGTCCCCACAGGCACAAAACAAGGGAAGGGGGACAGAACATGACTGTGATCCAAATACCAAGGGCCCCATTGAATGGAGACAGATGTGGGCAGATGGAAGACAGGTGAGCAGGAGCCATGGCAGGAAGCAGCAGCAAAAAGAACAGAGGCCCCTCTCTCCCACCCAAGCACAGCTAGTTTGGATGAAAACCAATTATTGCTCCATTTTGTGACGATTAGGAACCTTAGCTCTTCAAGTTGTTAGCACTATACTGAGAATCTCTGAAAATGCAGAGATTTTGATGAAACAGAGAGAGAGA
>NW_008467074.1:0-914 GCF_000622305.1 Nannospalax galili
AGCCTTTCCTGAGCTCTTCAGATACAGGCACGTGAGTCGCACCTTTCCAATGTTCTGCTGCCTAACTGCAGCCGGAGAGTTTTCATACAAATAAACTTACCGCCCAGCCGACACTGGAAAATACCTTTCACAGACATGATGACCTCCACAGCCTCCAAATGGGGACCTCAAGATACTCTAGAAATCATGGGCATCTTTTACAGAGTAACCATTCTGTGCTGGATATTAAAGATCTTAAAGTCCAGGCAAAGCATCTCCCTGCGGCTCAGCCCCTAGTCTGTAAAATAGGAGTCACTACCTCCTAGCATAGGTGAGACTTGGTCATGTGCAATCACTGGGGGAGGGGCGGCAGTGAAACCACTCATCCCAGCAGCCTGAACTGAAGGCCCAAATAATGTGTTCTGACCCCAAATAATGTGTTCTGCTCCCACTTGCATAAGTAAGCATATTCTGGATGCCTGCAATCTACTTTGATTAACAAGTCCTCTGGGAAAAGGAGATGTACTTTCATAACCAAGACAGGCCTGTTAAAAACAAACACGGGAAATCTGCATCCACAGGCGGGACAGGGCAGGCTCCTTTTGCAGCACAGACATTCCCTGCTGCAGTCTTTCTCTTTGACCTTAACAGTTAAAGTTAAACAAAGCCAGCCCTAATCCAAAGTTTCCAAAGAGAGGATTGTGTCTCTCAACTACCACAATTTAGAAGTGTAGGAATTACAGGGATTTGTCACCCCAGCCCATCTCCTGCCTTCCCCCCAAGCCATCCTGCTCTTGGTTCCTTCCCAGAATCAACCAAACAAACTTCACACACGAGCCTGTGTCCGTTATGTGCAAATAACTTCTAGCAAATAACCTGCTATCCCTCCAGTTGTTAACATTTTGGTTTAATATTTTAAATTGACTCTTGGTTCA
>NW_008467075.1:0-912 GCF_000622305.1 Nannospalax galili
GCTGAGACCACAAGCACAAACCACCATGCCTAACTTAAAGAAATTGTGCATAATCATTTCTTCAAACACTTTTTAATCTCTTTTATAAATGCCATCTATGCCATTCTGTATGCCAGACTTGTAATGCTATACTTAAAAGCGAACTTCAAATTGTTCAGTCCAATTCCTTGATTTTGCAGTGAAATATGTGTGCATCTCAGCTCAAGGTCACGAGATCAGATAGTGCCAGAGGTAAGTCTAGCACTGACTTCCAAGACCAAATTCTAGGACAGACAGCTGGTGGTTCTCCTTCATATTCACACCTTCCCTTTTCTCCGGTAACAGAACTACGATGTTGCATACGACACCTCACTATGTAGCCCTGGCTGACCTGGAACCCACAGAGATCCACCTGCCTCTGCCTCCCTAGTGCTGAGATTTAAGGCAGGTTCTACAATGCCCAGCCTGAATCACAAACTTTTTAAGGTATGACACATAACCTTGAAAAGACAGGCTCAGATATGGCCATGTGACTATACCTGGGCCAATAAGATAAGAGAATGAGTATAGATGTCCAGATTTCCTTAAAGAGGAGGGGCACTCCATTTCCCCTTCCTGTCTCTCTTCCAGTTGCCTGGAAGGGAGCTGGAATCCCTGGTAGCCTTGGGGAATCACTGCTACAGAACCTAAAGCCTCTTCCTGGATTTTTCTTTAATTAAAGAAATAAAATTGCTGTTACTTAGGCCAGTATGTTGATGTTGCTGTTGTTTCAGTAATATGTAGTCCAAGTTGATTAACCCACCTTGCTTCCCTTCCCTTCCCCCACCCCTGTAAACCAGTTCCTTATTTCAGCAAATCGCAGTTCTAATCAACCAGCTGCTCAAGTCAAAAACCTTAAAGTTAATACTACCGATTCCATTTCCTTCACGCCCC
>NW_008467076.1:0-914 GCF_000622305.1 Nannospalax galili
CCTCTGGGCAGCATCTTCAGGTCTCAAGGTTGGCTGAGATTTTAGTGTCTCGTCTGGGATGGTTTAGATGAAGCTGGCTGCTCTTCTTGAGGATGTTGTTTTAGTTTCAGGTTTGTGCAGCTGGAGCTCTGTGGGGCTTGAGTCTCTGTGTGGTAGAGATAGTCTTGTCAGATAACCACGTGTTCCCATTCCTCAGCACATACATCGCCCCTGTCCACAGTCCCTGGGCACTCTTCCCTTTTTTACCTTGACAGGTTCCCTTGTGAACCACTGAGGCCCTGTTAGAAAGATTTCTCTGCTTGCAAGGGCATGGTTGGTCCATTTTTGGTGCAGGTCAGAAGAGTCGGGCAGTTCATGATCTTTGGAGTAGTCCTCAACTGCCATAGGGGAACAGGTAGATATCAGTGTCCTTGTCCTTCAAGCACGATGGCCAGGGATAGGGAGGCGTGTTACATGCAGTCTCCAGAGAGATTCTCAGCAGAACTGAGCAAAAATTCTCTCACTTTCTGTGCTGGGGAGGGTCCAGACCTTTGGGGTTAGTTGGGTTCCAGTGACCAGCTCCTGACACTGGACTGTGGATGGAAGGGCTGTGTGCAGTCTGCCATGCTAGGCAGCTGAAAGCCAGAGTGCTGCCTCCAGTCTGAACTGCTGCTGTGACCGTCCTGGGGTGCGTGTGCCTCAGATCGAAGGAGCTGATGCAGAGGAAACCCACACAGTTACACTGGGATTCCTTGGAGAGAAAAGCTGTTACTGTGGCATTTATTAGCTTAGGCACCACCTGCCAAACCCTGGACATGAGTATCCTGTAAGGGGCCTCCACCAAAGTCAGCCCGCCTTGTACCTTGCCATCCTGTGATGAGGACTCTTGGGATCTTTGACCCACAATCTCCTTCAGTGATGCTCTCGTCCCTCCT
>NW_008467077.1:0-914 GCF_000622305.1 Nannospalax galili
TGAAGTCACAGGAATGAGCTCTTTTGTGAATGTGACCACTGCTGGGTGGGATGATTCTATGACTTTCAGATGCTGTGCTGTTAGGGCTCCAAAGACACCTGATCTGTGAATAATTTCCTTTATCAACAAGAAGGGAAATGGGGGGGGGTCAAAGTCCCCAAGAAGCTGTAGAGCCGTTTACCTAATGGCCTCTCTTGTCAAAAGAATCAAATTGAATAAAAACGTTCATGTTTGTCCATTCACTCTGGCCAGTCTGCGAGAACCCAGAATTCTGCTACAGAAGCTTCTGGAACATGCTGGTGGCCACTCTGTGCTCTACTTGTCCAGCCCTTGTGGATGTCCAACATGTGTCAAGTCCCGACATGGACTCCGTAGCTCAGTGCCTTATGATTAGAGCCTGGCTCTTTTACCCAGTATTTGAAATGAAAGAAAACAGGTTCTAGATCTTTACTTCCTTCTATGATGTCCCCAGGGGCCCTGGATATGCATTCAGAGGGGCCCAACTGTCCCCCTGGGAAACCATAGACCCAAGGCACCATGCTTTCCTAGCCTGAGTCAGAGGGGTACAAGAGACCTTGAGGCTCTTGTGGTGGACAGTGAGGGCAGCAGTAGGCTGCCTTGGTGCCCCTGACCTCAAGCCTCCCGAGCTGTTGGCAGTTTAGACCCAGGAGGACACCCTTGGCTGAGCCTTGAAGGCTCCAGGGAGAGCTGTTCCTACTGTCCTCAGAGACAGGCTTGTAAGACTTTCACTGGGCGGTGGTGACCTCATGATGAGTCCCCCATAAGGACCAGCATGGAGTGACAAGGGGAAGAATCTCAGCCCTGTATTGTAGATAAGGAAACTGAACCTCAAGTCCCAGAGTGACCTTTAAGTCACTCTTCCTCTGGACAAGCCAGTCCATCATCCCCCCCCC
>NW_008467078.1:0-914 GCF_000622305.1 Nannospalax galili
TCTGTCTCTGTCTCTGTCTCTGTGTCTCTGTCTCTCTCTGTCTCCCCCTCCCTCCTCACCACTCTTCCATGCTTTCTCTCTTCTTTTCTATGAGATAGACCCCAGAACCTTGATGGTGCTAAGCAAGCTCTCTACCCCCAAGCTACACCCCTGGCCTATAGTTTTGTGCCTTGATTTTAAGAACTTTTACTAACTTCTTCCGTTTTGCCCCCCTATGGGAGTGTTTTGTCCTCGATGTGTATAGAATGCGTATTTTTCCTCTTGCCTTGAACTCTGGGATGACTGTAAGAGCCAGTCCCACCTTTCCGATCAATCTTGGAAGATCCCAAGAAGGCTGATTGCGGAATGACGGGATGTTGGTGTGGGGGGTGTCCAGCCGCTGCCTCGGGTTTCTGGCTGCAGGTGCCTGACGCCCCTCCTACTCAGCACCTCTCCATCTTTGTCTTCTTGGCTCTGCCCACCCCCGTTTTCTTGTTTTCTGTCTCTCTCAACTCTACTGCTTTGTACAAGTTGGTTCCCCGGCCTAGAAGGCTGTCACTGAACCCCTTTGCCTGGCCAATGTTTCTAGAAGGTTCTTACTTGCCTTTGTGCCTGGCCAATGCTTCTTTACTTTAGGTGAGGGGTTGCATCCTCTAAGTGCCCTTCCTGACCTTAGGAGCCTTTCAAGACAGGGTTAACATCCTAACAGTGTGTCCACAGGACTTCACGCAGTGCATCAACACCTCCCAAAGTAGCTGTCTCCTTATTTTCCTTCCACCAGACTGTCAGGTCTTTAAGTCCTGGGACTTGATCCTTGGTACTCCTGTATCCCTTGAGCCCAGCCCTGCCTGACATATAGCAAGTGTTCAATCAGTCAGTTAGTAAATGAGCATGTGCATGAACTTGAGGGCCCTTGGATTTGTGGTTTAACCTGC
>NW_008467079.1:0-914 GCF_000622305.1 Nannospalax galili
ATGCCCAAGTCCCACATAAGCTTAAGACACACAAAATCCCAGCATGGATGTGGGGAGGTGAGTGAGAAACCCCAACCCTACCTGAGGAACTATTGGCAGCCAATGGCTGTTGGGAGGAAGAGAGTCGGTCTCGCCTAAGGGTGAGATTCTTGGTAGGTTGACCAGGCTTCAGTGTATGGGACCACACCAAAAGCATTCTGTAACACAAGTTTGGCTCTGTTAGCATTAAGTATGAGTGCATGAAATTGGGTGGGAGATAGTGTGGGGGGGTTCAGGTTGGAGAAGGAATCTAAATTTCCTGAAAATGTATGAAATTGACAAAAATTTAATAAAAAGTATATTTCTATTTCTTATATAGATAAGTTTGTATATTTGTATTCTGATGTATATAAATGAGAAGTGCTATACACTGTAACAGAAACAAAAAAGAGAGCCTAAGTTCTAGTATTTTAAACTTTCATATTTAAAAAGAATGGAGTTTGGTAAATCAAGGCTGGTATGGGGATCCCTGTTTCTTCTAGATCTTTCTTTGGTTGTCCCTGGGTGAGTAGTCTGGGCCTCATGACCCCATGTTGGTTCTGGGGAGCAGGGAATGTAGGGCTCACTGAATTTCTTTCATACCTGATTAATGTAGACGCAGTCACGTGGTCACTGGGCTGCCCTGGGCTGCACTGAGCTGTTTGTGGCAAGCAGCTTTTGATTTAACGACAGCCTGCAAGCTTCCCAATTGAATTTCCCACTAAAGAAGGCTAGCAAATGGGTGTATTTAGGAGGTTTTTGAGACACGGTCTTGCTATATAGCCCAGGCTAGACTCTCTCAATTCTCCAATCTCATCTAGGGTTATAAATACTACTATGCTCAGTCTTCCTTCCTTCCTTCCTTCCTTTCCTTCCTTCCTTCCTTCCTTCCTTCC
>NW_008467080.1:0-914 GCF_000622305.1 Nannospalax galili
GTGTGCCTAAATACAGAGAAACAACAGCCCTCTCATCTGTCCACACCAACTTGATATTCCCTTAGCGTCAATCATAATTAAAGATGTCCTCCAAAACGGTCACAATCTATGCAGCACTTACACAAAGGTCAAGTTTTCAAGGTCATCCCAGAGCCAATCATTCTCGGAGGGGTTTCTGTGGAGCCAGAAGTAGGTGATCTACAGCCTTGCAAGACCTCAATCCTAATGGCCTCGGTGCCTCAGGCTCCAGTGTTTCCATGAGTATACTCCTTAAAGGAAAAGCATTTTCTGACCATGGATTGTCAACAGTGTTGGTTAAAAGACTGATGACCTACTAAGAAAATGCTCGCCTTATCTCAAACCCATCCCTGATAGACTCACAACAGAGATACAATTGGAAAATCACATGTAAGTAGCTAGACTGGTCAGCTTAGATCCTAAGGTCAGTAACTGGATGAGATGTCAAGATTTATTTGATTCCAGAATTCAGAATCGATCCTTTCGAATAACACTTTCCTCTTCTGAGAACACAATGACCCGAGAAAGATGCTCTGGAGAGTGAGGAAGGAGTTCTGTCCTACCGGCTGCCCCTGGAATTCTGAAAGGAAAATCATGTCTCCACTAGAACACGGAGCCACTAAGAAGCTGCTTAATACTCTGTTTCCTCTATCAACCTTCCCCCTCCCCGAGGCTCATGGAAGAGGGGACGCAAAGAATGGAAGAGCCAGAGGGTCGCGGGAGTGCTGTGAAATAGCACCTTCTGGATGTGACCTGGGGAGGAAGAGTTCTTTTCCTTTTGAAGGGAAGCCACTGGTGGTTCCCCACGCCCCGGTGGATGACCCACACCCATGTGCACACGGGCAACACTGTTTTGCAGTTTTGATTTTTCTTCCACTCTAACGTTGCCCCTTTCT
>NW_008467081.1:0-914 GCF_000622305.1 Nannospalax galili
GCCTTGAACATTTGATCGCCCTGCCTCAGCCTCCAGGGTAGCTGCGGTTACAGGCCTGAAACATACTGCAGGCCTAGTGCCTCTTGCTATCTGTGATCATCCTACCCAAGTTTCCAATTCTCCATATCCACTTTCAGCAATTTTCACAATTCCCAGTAGTATGGATGTGATCTCTGTCACTGGGGAGCCCAGCACAGGAGACTTGGCAGATAGTGCTTTACCGTCTAAGTTGGAAGCATTCATTCCACAGTTATTTTTTGCTTCAGAGAACTAAGCCTACAGTGTTTTGTTACAAAGTGGCTGAATTTTTCTGATTTAAAGGCTGAACTAGTAAAGGCATTTGGTCATCCAACTGGTGAAGGAAAATTAAAGTCCAATAGCTCCAACCTGCTGGGAGGCCCTCTGCCAAGACTGACAAAGATTTCCATCCCCATCCTGTGTGTTTTATCAAAATATCAGTTGCTGTAAGACTTTAATATAATGACCAAAAGGGGTTTCCCAGACTCTGCAAAGGAAGGAGAGTATCACTCTGTTGCAGCCCAGATTTCAGGTTATCATTAGTGCAGTTCCTTGAAAGATGTTTCTTACATTTAGCCAGAAGTACACAGAAGATAAATAAAAACAGGCAGAAAATGAAGGAAAAGAGCCAAGGGACCCTATAAAGTCCAGCCACCATCTGCCTCTTCATGTCTAGTAGCAGTCAGGGAATTCCGTTTGCAGGAATTTTCCCTCTGACTTTTTTTTCTCATATAATTTTATTTGTTTTATTTTATGTGTCTGAGTGTTTCGGCTACATGTATGTAAGTGCACCTATGTCATGCAATGCCCACAGAAGACAGAAGAGGGACTCATATCCCCCAGAACTGGAGTTACAGGTGGTTGTTAGCTGCCATGTGGGTACTAGACACCAAACC
>NW_008467082.1:0-914 GCF_000622305.1 Nannospalax galili
TTATTACTGCTGGATGAGGGATGGTTGATCTTCTTAAAGTGAGTGACTCTAAACAGGCTGACTAGACTCCAGTGGAAGAACTTGCATCAAGAGACTTCTTGGTACAAAAGTTTTACTTGATAGGATTTAATATATATGACAGAATGCATGAAATTTGGTAAGGTTTTTCAAACAGTATGGATGGAGGAAGGAGTAGAAATATGGGAGGGAGCCTAAATTTAATTAAGATGTATTTTATGAAATACACAAAAATTCAATAAAATATACATTAGAAATACAATCTACATGACTCAAATCTTTAGTTTCCAGATATTAGGACTTATGAACTCATAGGTTGCAATCTGAAGAAGCTTCCCTGTTGTATTTTTCTCACACACAATCTCTCTGCTTGACTGTGGGAGACCCTTAACTGAATCTCTTTGCATCACATGAGAGACACAAAGTGAGGCTTTTTAGTCATGAAAAGGAAGGGTCAGATTATTGTCACAAGTATTAATCTTCAAGATGATATTTACTAAAATGTGTAAAGACACTGAAAATATCCTCATGAGAGTAATACAGCCCAGTAGGTAAAGGTGCTTGAATGCACGCTTAACAACCTGAGGTCATTAGGGTTATCAGAACCCACATATGTGGTGATGACTTTTACAATATGTACAACCAGAAAAAAGCAAGTCTTTTCTCATCCTGTTTGTAATGTGAACAGTCCTAGGTTTTGAGTACCTCTTGTAACCTAAACATACCTTAAATTTCTCATGGCCCAACTTTGTCTTGGATCCAGAGTAATGTGCACTGTGTGGGAGTGGGTGGGTGTGCTTGCATGTGCATGTGGTTAGTGTCAAAAGAACTGCCAGCAGACATTGTTTTTTGGAAATAATGTAAATTTGATTATTCCATTTGGAAATATGGAATAA
>NW_008467083.1:0-914 GCF_000622305.1 Nannospalax galili
TTTTTTTCTCTTATCTTTGTTAAATACACTAAGTTGATATAAATGTAAGCATTTGGGGTCTCAGTGTGTTCTATTTTTGTGTGTGTGTGTTCTGAAAGCTGTACATATAAACGTTTGGTTTTATTTGGATTTGGGGGGGGCAAAACCTGGGAATGATATCAGGTTATCAGGTACCCGCTCTGGTACCACTTCAGGAGGGACAAATGCCTGGGTGCCACTCTTTCTGGCTAAGATTAGTGAGTGTCTGCCTGAACTATCCTGTAAGTTCTCTACCCACTTTTCCCCCAGTGACCCCAGCAGCTCCTGAAGACCCAAGACTCCACCATCATGGGCTACGAAATGGTGATTCCTCAGCTAAAATTCTTCTACATAGATTATCTTTTTCATCAGAAGTGCTGTGACTTTAAAGTTTGCTCATGAAGTTAGAAAAATACTTTGTTCTTTTTCTTAATAGTTTTCACAACACCAAATTGGTGCCTAGCAATTTTCCAAAGTTACCAATTAGTTTCTTTGTATGGATAGGATTTTAAAATGATTTTTAAAGTTATGTGATGGGTGTATATGCATATTTTGCATACCTGTATGTGTGTGCAAAGGTGTGTAGGTACATGGTGCACATTTGACAGTCAGAGGACAACTCAGGTGTCAGTCCTCACCTTAGAATTTTTTTGAGGCGGGTCTCTGGTTGTGTTTTTTCCCCTGCAAACACCAGGGTAGCTGGTCTGAGAGCTTTTAGATGATTCTCCTATCTCTGCCTCCTGTCTCCCTATAGGAGTGCTGGGATTACAGACCTGCAAGCTATCACACCTGGCTTTTATGAGGGTTCTGGGGAGTTAAGCTCAGGTCCTTACACTTGCATAGCAAGTGCTTTGCCCATTGAGCCATCCTCTCAGCCCTGTATTTGATTTTTTTTT
>NW_008467084.1:0-915 GCF_000622305.1 Nannospalax galili
ATAGCAGGGAGACTGTGCTCCTACCAGATTCTTCACACCAGCAAACAAGAAGCTCAGTACCAAGGAATGGCTCTCCTTTTGGGAGTTGTTGGCCAGGGAGGTCCCTGAGATCCTCAAGCAATACTGATTATTGCCATTGCTCTTGGTTTCCCTCCAGACCCTGGTGGTAAGACCCTATTACTGAAGACAATACATATATGAGTTGTAGCACAACTGTGGGGAAATCAAACTCGTACTGACCTCAGAACTTTATTTCTACTGCCTAGTTTTCATAGTGTTGGAAGGTATAGCACTTTGGAAGCTACAAGAAGAGAAAAATAATCATCAGCCTTACCCAGCTTACCCAGGTGAACCCTGAGAGGTACAATAATGAATGACTGGCTTGGCAAGATATACTCCCTGGTGCAATAGTGGAGCAAATGTCATGGGAGTAATCAGCTATTTTATGATTGGATTTAAGCTTCATTGCACATGAAGTCCATACCTGAAATTGTTATCAGGTCTGAGAATCTGTGGCTAAACATGTCACAGGCTGTAGGAGAGAACCTATTGCTATTATCCTACTAGTTGGGTATAGTATTAAACAAAGCCCCAATGACTTATTGGTATACCCATAGACTACTGCATCTCTTAACTTTCACCAGAGAAACTTCTTTCTGCAACAGATGGCAATTAACAGAGAGACCAACAACTGATCAATGTGCATGAAACAAGAGGCAGCAGAGTGCTTGACCCTAAATGGGACAGCTATATCACATCCTCTCCTTACAAGGCTCTGGGATCATTGTGGAAGAAGGGGCGAAAGACTATAAGAGCTAGAGGTGGTAGATGAAAAGAAGGAAATCGTGTTTCCCAGACACAAAAAGGCAGTTGCACCTATGAATGTATAATGCTAGTGGCAGCATACAGAAGACC
>NW_008467085.1:0-915 GCF_000622305.1 Nannospalax galili
AAAACCCAAACCAACAGTAGTTGCTAAGCTACATTAAAGTAAGCCATGCAGTATAGAGGCAGAGGATAATAGACTAATACAGAGCACCAGGACACAAATCTACCTACATCATGGATATTTCATGCATGACCAAGACTGTTACAGAGCAGAAGGGTAAATGGCAGAGTTCAATAAGTGGAGCTGCTCTGTTCTCCTTAAGAGATCATTGCCTTCCACAGTATCATGAATGTATTTTCCAATGTTATCATCTAGGGGCTGCATTCTACTTTTTGCATATCTAGCCTCTGTCTCTTGAATCTAAGATAAGGTAGAAAGGAAATATCACTCCCTACAGCACAGTCTCCAGCCAGTTGCCTTTCATGGTGGCGGAAACTTTCTGAGGAGTGTCTCTAGAGGGGTTAAAGTTGAAGCTACCATGCTTGTAGGGTTTTATTTCAGAAATATTGACAGTCAGCTGATTCAGGGGTACCGATCTGGGAGGAAAACAGGTGGAGAAGCAATAAATCCTTGAAGCCCTTGATGCTTCAAACTAGAAGTAGAATTTGTTTCTTGGCTGACAGAGCCATATTACAAACCATCCAGGTGAGATTTGGGAGGTAAGATTTCAGGAAAAGGAGTGTTTGATTCTGTTTCCTAAGGAAGACAGATATTTCCACAGTATCATTATGTGTTATTATTGGTCCAGAAATGGACCTGCAGCAGCATTTGGTGACCTCAAACCCCTCTGTAACATGGATTCTTGAGGAATTATGGGGTCCTCATCGGGCCTTAATAGGAAACAGTGAAAATGATTTAGACATTTTAGGTGAACTGGGTTCAATTTTAAGGCATCATTGAGAAGTAAAAGAAAAAAAAGAAACAGATTAGGTACATTTCAATATTGTCCTGGATAGCTTCAGTTGTCAACTTGATAGA
>NW_008467086.1:0-915 GCF_000622305.1 Nannospalax galili
CTCGTGGTCCTCTTGACCAACAACTAACGCCCATCTGGGGCAGGTATCTTATGGTCCACTAATCACATGTTCAGAAAATCTGAACCATGGACTACCGGAATGGTTTGCCAGGTAAAGGCACTTGTCACCATACCTGTCAACCTGGGTTTGTTTCCCAGCGTCCACATGATGGAAGAAGAACCAACTCAGGAAAGTTGTCTTCTGACTTGACCTCAAAATCTGTGCGATGGCCTGGGTGTACAGGCTATCACATACTAAATCCAAAAAGGGGGGGGGCTGTGTGTACAGGCTATTATATACTAAATCCAAAAGGGGGGGAGGGGTTGGAGTTGTAGTTAGTCGGTAGGGTGCTTGCCTAGCACATACAAGGCCCTGAGTTCACTCCCCAGCATCACATAAAACCAGGCATGATGGCATATACTCCTGCAATCCCAGGACTTGGAAGATGGAGGCAGGAGGATCAGAAGTTCAGGGTCGTTCTTGGCTATGAGTTTAGCACCAGCCTGGGATATGAGACCCTGCCTCAGAGAAAAAAGTCTGAACATTTTCATCAAGATAAAAGGTAACTTTTCTTTCTTATGTTTGTTGTTTATGGTAAACTTAAGTTATAGAAATGGCTGGCAAGATGACTCAGTGGGTAAAGACACTTGCTGTGCAAGCCTGACTACCCTGAGCTCATTCCTTGGAACCTGTGTAAAGGTGGAAAGAGAACCAACTCCACAATGTTGTCCTCTGACATCCACACCATGAACCATGGCACACATGCACTCATACACATACAAGAAGTTAAAAAAAAAGTTACAGAAATGATGATTGGAACTATGCTGTATCTGAACTATTTCAGCCCCAGCTCAAAACACAGCATCACCGATCCAATGCATGGCAGACAAGGCCAAGTGGTAAAAGCAAAGGCAT
>NW_008467087.1:0-914 GCF_000622305.1 Nannospalax galili
GGAGAGTGCCACTCAGAGCTCTGCACTTGGACAGCCCATACAGATTTCCTGGTAGGATTGCTGCCATGTATTATGAAATAAAACTTATCACACTTTTCCTAAGTTGGGGAGATATACTTTATCTGAATCTTAATATATTTTTATTTTTCTTTTATATTATAGATCTTTCTCATTGTTATTTTTATCTCTCAATCATCTATCTCCATTGTGTATACAGTTGGGGTCATATATAATTTTCCGTTTGTTTCTGTGATTCAGCTGACATATCAATGGCGTCTGCATTGGGTTTTCTCATCTTTTAAGATACCGGTATGATCAAATCTTTAATCAGTCTACTCTACTCTCTATATTCAGTTTATTTCTTAACACAGTAAACAAAATCTTTCTGACTTTGCTAAGTCAGCTTCTTTAGATGAAATTGTCAGGAGGAATTGCAATTCAAAAAAATGCAAAATCTAGTGAGTGAATGATACACACACATACGTGACTTACTTTTTTATAAAATTTTCTTGTTATAATACACTTACTTTAGCATTTTAATACTATAGCATTAATTCGATCAACAGAAACCCATAGTGTGTCACCAATAGAGTTGTGAGAATAATCATGGGCCAGACACGTGTAATCATTGCCCTTCCAAGGATTATATTCAATTTCACCTCTAGTAATTTGTCAACTGTTGTTCTAGTTTGCCTTCAAATGCAGTGACAAAACACTCTGACCAATACCAACTTGGAGAGGAAAAAGTTTGTCTTACATCTCCCAAGTTCATCACTGAGGGTACCCAAGATAGGAGCTCAGGGCAGGAACCTGGAGGCAGCAACTGAGGCACAGGCCATCGAGGAATGCTGCTTACTGGCTTGGTCCTCTTACTCGTGCTCACCCTGCTTTCTTTACAAGACAACCTACCCAGG
>NW_008467088.1:0-915 GCF_000622305.1 Nannospalax galili
AGATGAAATTCAGCTCTAGTGATTCTTAATGGGTTCTGGGGTTGTGACTGTTCAGAGACAGCAAGCAGACAGCACATCACAGGCAGACATCAGGAACAGATTTTGAGAGAGAACAGCGTGAATGTTGCGATGTCAGAGCTAAGGCTACCTATGGTACACTGAAATCAGAGGAACACATGAGTCTCTGCAAAGCCACAGTGCCTGGAGTCTGCTTATAACTGTCAGATTCCTAAAGAAGTTTTATTTCAAATTATTTTTATAATTATTCTATGTTAATGTTAGGCTTCATGTCTCCATTTGGGGGATTGCTTATAACTATAAATAATGGCAAATCTTGACATTCAGAATAAAAGAAACCTCTTTTGTTTCAAGTCAAAAGGGTGTGTTTAGGGGTAAGAACGAGTGCTGGATTCAGAGTCACAAAACCTGAATTTAGTACCCTGTTCCTTCTTCGGTAGGTGAACCTGGACAAGCATCAGCCTTTTAAATCATCAGTTTCATTTTCTAAAGTGGGGACCATACATTTTGTGTTTCTCAAACTTTATTGTATAGCTTTCAAAGTATCTTGTCAACATACTATTTAATGTTCATGGCAATCTACAAACCACATTTTAAAAATCTTCATTTTAAACATTTACAAAATGATTTCACAGAGGTTCTTATAAGATCTTGGGGGCAGGGGTGGTAAACAGGAAATGGAAATTAATTATTTTAAGGATCTTAAGGAGAATGTTTGCCTCTTTTGAGAAAAATGCAGCTAGTTTGCATGAGCAGAGGCGGGGCTGAGGGGTGGTTGGGCATCGTAACAGGAGAAGACATACTCCTCAACAGAGTGGTCTGTGCTCAAAGTGGGGGTGGACCCAGGCTTCCCAAGAAACACATTCCTCCATTCACTCGCCAGCAGCCCCTAGTCTA
>NW_008467089.1:0-915 GCF_000622305.1 Nannospalax galili
TCACAATGGAGCATTTTGAAAACACATTGGAGCATTGTGATGGCACATTGGTGCATTGTGAGGGGACATTCAGAATTCTGGTGGCATATTGAGCATTGGGATGACAAACTGGGGCATTGTGATGGCACAGTCAGCATTGTGATGTCACACTTGGGAATTATGAGTGAACATTGATCATTGTGATAACACATGGAGGCCTTGTGAGGGGACATTCAGAATTGTGGTGTCACATTGAGCATGGTGGTGAGACATTGGGGTATTTTGAAGGGACATTAACTTCTGATGGCCCATGGAGCATTTTGATGGCACATTGGATCATTGTGATGCCACACTGTTCATTGTGATGACAGAGGAAGGCATTGTGAGGGGACGTTGAGCACTGTGATTTCACATTGAGCACTGTGATGACATTGGGGCATTGTGATGACACATTGGTGCATTGCGATGGCACACTAAGCATTGTGATGACATAATGGAGTATTGTGAAGACATATTAGAGCAGTTTGAGGGCACATTGAGCATCTTGATGGCATAATGGGACATTGTGATGGCACACTGAGCATTCTGATGACACATTGGTGCATTGTGAGGAGACACTGAACACTTTGATGGTACGATGAGTATTGTTATGACATGTTGGGCATTGTGATGTCATACTGAGTTTTGTGATTTCACATTGGAACATTGATATGGCACACTGAGCAGGGTAATGTCAATTTGGAGCATTGTGATGACCCATTGGAGCATTGTGATATCGCATGGGAGCATTGTGGTGACACATTGGGTGATTGTGATGGCACACTGTGCATGGGTATGTCACATTGGAGAATTGTGATGACACATTGGAGCATTTTGATAACACATGAAACATTGTAATAGCACATTGGAGCATTGTAATGTCACATTGGGGCATTG
>NW_008467090.1:0-915 GCF_000622305.1 Nannospalax galili
AGATGATTCTAGCAACGACCATGGTTCATCTTACGTCTTTTCCACCCCAGTCACTGTCTCATGTATCCAGGTTGTTTTGAAATTAGATATGTAACTGAGGATGCCGGGTTCCTGGGCTCATCTTCAGTATCATTCTTACCAGCAACAGCTCTAAGTGCCCTTTGGACTCTGATATTTTCTAATCCAAAAACTGATTTCTTTTCACCCATGACTCTGGAAGAAAGTGAAGTGTTTTCAGAAAAGCAGCTGAGACCTCAGCTCCATCTGCTGTCTCCAAGGTCGACCTCAGCTCTGCTTCCATCAGCTTCTGTTTAAATACCACCACAAAAAGTCAGGGCTTGGCATATAAACTGGTCTCCCACATGGCTTGGACTCAGAGCCGTAAACAGATAAGGTTACGACCTTGTACCTGGCTGGCCTTGGGGTGGCTGGCATTCCAACTGGTAGGAATGCGTTACTGTAGCCAACCAGGTTCGCCACACCTTCGACTCGGCTTCAGGCCACCTTCCTGACCCTGTCCCTAACAGGTTACAGTCATCCCCACACTTCATCACCAGTATAAGGGAGCAGAAACAGCCTTCCAGAGTGCCTGACACAATACAGGCAGCAGAAAGGCCAGGACCCAGATAGATGGCTCATATTCCAGCTTTACTGACTACTGATTGTGTGGCCTCAGGCAAGTTAATGGACCTCTCTGTACCACTTTGCTTAAGATGGAAAACGAGGTTATAACAAAATCCTGGGGCTTTTGGAGGATTAACATACTCCCTGTTCCACAGTAAATGCTCAACACCTGTTAGCTGCTAGTGTCACTCCTATGATAATAATCATTAATTGGCGATGGATAAAGGATCTATACTTTCCCATCAGGCAGTGTCTGGACAGGTGATAGGATCTACCAGGCAGAAATGGAAT
>NW_008467091.1:0-915 GCF_000622305.1 Nannospalax galili
TTAGGCAAGGAAAGGAAATGAATATAATCTGTAGATTTGACAACTAATGTAGGAAGAAATAATGTAGAAAAGTCAAAATGACACTGAACCCTGCCGCTGACTGCAAAGGAGCTGGTGTTGTTAACGCTGAAGGTCATCAGCAATGGGGTGTGATTTGGAAAGAGGAATCAGTGAGTTCTGTTCTGATATGTGAAGTTAGGTGCCAGTGAGGAGATGTCCAGCAGACTGTTAGAAGTGTGTTTCAGAGAGACAGAGATTGGAAAAGCCTTTGTGCAGTGTCATTCTTAAAGTCAATCGTGTGAAAGTACCACCCACTGAAGGAAGTCCATTTTGTCAGAGTTCACAAATCATGTGTGCCCACATGTTCCAGAGCTGTGGAAATGTGGAATGTCTCTCACATTCTCAAACCAGCCTTCAGAGCCCAGTTTACGATCTATCATTTCTACCATCTCTGCCTGATTTCCCCAGTATCTTCTGTTCAGCTCACCAACATGATTCTCAGAGAACAGACCGAAGAAGTTTGCAGCCTGCCAGAAGGTGCAGGCATGAATGGCCCACAAATGGACCAATAGGGAAAGACAGTGCTTACTGATAGGGCTGAGGAAGGCTGTTCCATGCACATAGTCTCAAAATATACTTAGTTTCCCCTGCAGTGATCACACCCTTACAGCTGCTAGCAAATTAAAATACACACTACTTGTCCCCCAGTGGATTAGCAATTTAAGCTTATTTTACAAGATTTCCACACCTTTCACACTTGTAATTTCTAAAATCTGAAATAACTTTTGCCTCCATTACTGAGAATATCTATAAAAAGTGTCTTTAAAACAAAGCTTTCCTTTTCTTTTTTAAAAATATTTTTATGCCGGGCGTGGTGGCGCACGCCTTTAATCCCAGCATTTGGGAGGCAGAGGC
>NW_008467092.1:0-915 GCF_000622305.1 Nannospalax galili
GGGGGGGAAGACAGCTGGGTACGTCCACAGCTGGAAATACCACAGGAAATCAGCACACAGCAAGGTCTTTCAAGGAGCCCAGCGGCCAATTTGCTTGAAGGGAGCAGTTGCCCTGGAGTGGCCTGAGTGCTGTTTGTCCCTCCTCTGAAGAGGTTTATATAAGTACTTGGCATTTGCAAGGGACTTTAAAATCACTGCAGCGACACCCCTCCCCTTCTGCCCACACGGTCATGCATGTGTTGTGTGGGGTGGAGCCCGGCTGTGGGAAGCGGAGACTGGTTCCAGCCACCTGTACCACTGTCACTTCCATCTGCTAGCCTCTGACTTCTCCCTCTGCCACAGGAGGGAGGCAGAAGTGGAAACTGCTGGAAGTTTAGTTTGCAGAGACTTTTCTCATGAACTCTGGATGCGTTCCTCTACTGCCTGCCACACACCCCTATCCTCTCCTAGAGTTCTTCCCTCCTGGAAATGATCTTGTTTCTTCTTTGTTTACTTATGCTGTAACCCACCCCACATCCCAACTAGAATGTAAGTTCTGTTAGAGCAGTGGGTATGTTCATCACTTTTTAAATCACTGTGATAAAATACCCGACACAGCCAACTTAAAGGAAGAAAGGTTTAACCTGATTCACAGATTCAGGGACTTCAGCTGTACTTGCTTGGCCACAGCCACTTGCATAAAATATCGTGGTGGCAGGAATCATGGTGTGTGGTAAAGGAAGCTCTTAACCTCAGGGTGGACAGGAAGCAGAGAGACAGACAGAGACCAAGGGTAACCTACAGCCCCCAAGACTTGCCAACAGCTGTCTGTTTCCTTGTGCTAGGCTCCACCTCCTGAAGTTTCCATCACCTCCCCAAACGGTGTCACACCTGCCAAGGATCCAAACCTTCAACACACCAGCCTATGGGGGGGGG
>NW_008467093.1:0-915 GCF_000622305.1 Nannospalax galili
TTTTTTTTTTTTTTCCTTTGGAGCCGAAGGCCAGCTTGCTTTCCTCAGGAATGGTGCACAGTGCTCAGAGGTGTTCAGAGTACTGGCATTCTTTAGCCTGAAGAGGGAAGGACCATTTAGTTTCAGTGGCCCACATGGTGTCCACACTGAGGAAGACCCAGAAATTCCATGGCCACATGAACCACTGCCAGCAGCACTTGCAGGGAAATGTTGGGGTCACGCAGGCAGGTCACAGGCCACACTGCTACAGGACCTTTGACAGACCTTGGAGAAGTTGGCAGGAGGCATGGCTGCTTGGAGACAAACCTGAGCTCCTTCCCAGAGGTCAGCCTTGTCACAGTGGGGGACCTTGATCAGTGAGCAGGTAAGTTCCATGGCTGCCTTGATAAGGAAGGTTGCCCTCAGGTCCTGAATGTGGTGTCCTGGGACTGCTGCAGATATCTGAAAAGGGAGAGCTCCTGAGCTGCCTGTTCAACAGTGAGGGACAGATCAGCACAAGGGACTAGGAGATGAATGCACCAAGTACTATAAAAATGAAACCAAGTCTTTATGTCAAATTAAATATAAGACAAGGAGATAAACCCATGAGTCACACGTAGGATGTGGGGACAGAGGGCCTGTGAATAAAAGTCCCCAGAAAAAAAAACCCTTCAGTCTTCAAACTGGACTTTCTCCGCAAGGCTGATCAACTGATTAGAACTTCAATAAATGTGGAGTTTGGAATGTTGCAGGTCCAGAGTTTAATTACCATTTATCTCTGGCCATCTTTAGCCCCCTAAATGGCCACTCCTTGCCCACCTCTTTTTCCGATCTAACATCCTGTGACTAACAGATTAAAAAAAATAATAAAAAAAACCTTTTAGGATGTATTATCCTAGCAGACCACCTGGTCTCACCAATCAAAAGGCTAAGAAT
>NW_008467094.1:0-915 GCF_000622305.1 Nannospalax galili
ATCAACCACCTCTGGCTCCTACAATCTTTCCATCCCCTCCCCCACAATAGTGTCTAAGCCTTGGGTGGCAGAAGTTAGGATACAGGTGCCCTGTGCAGAGATAATCACTCTGCAGCCTGTTATTCTCTGCACTGTGGTCACTGTGGCTTTCTGGGTTGACCACCATCTGCTGCATGAGGCAGCTTTGCTGGTAAGAGTCGAGTGATGCACTCACACTCATTCTGCTCCCTGCTCTGCTAAGTTCCCTGAACCTTAGGTGCCCGAGCTGATTGTGGATGTTACTTAGGGATGGCCACCTCACAAACACTTATTTTCTGTGTTTGACCAGTTATGGAACTTTATAATAGTCTCCATCTTTTGCACAAAGAAGCTTCTTTGATGAGTGGTAAGAGGCCACTTACCAGTAAATACAAGGCTGTGTATTTAGAATACAGTAAGAAATTACCTTTGTCTAGGTATGTGACAAAAGTAGGTTTTTCTTTAGGACCTGTGACCACTCCAACCATGTGTTTTGGGCTGTGTTTACAGAACCACACAAAAGTTCCCTCCCACTGCACAGGCCTTAAGCTCAGTTTGATAGCTGTTGGTTATCCCTAAGATAAAAGCGGCACTACGGCAGCAGTAGAGATTATTTCCTGGGCCAGTCCTTGTAGTGGTTCATAGACTTCACAACCGAATGGGATAACTGATTGGTTTTCTCCCTTGGTAATTTGCATAGTGTCTTCTGATAATATGGAAGCTAGTCTTCAGGGAGGAGGCTTCCAGATCAGTTCCAGGCCGATTGTTCTAAGACCTGTGTCTCAAGTATGTCCTGCCTTCAGCAATAGGGTCTTACTTTTAAGTTCTGGGAAGTAATCAAGGGCTCTGGCAACAGCCTGTGTTGTTTTGGGAGTCTCTTGGACTACCCTGACCAAC
>NW_008467095.1:0-915 GCF_000622305.1 Nannospalax galili
AATTCTAAAATTCATATGTAAACACAAAAGACCTAGGAGAGTCAAAGCATCCTGAGCACAAAGTGCAATGCTCGAGGGTTTGCCATACCAGATCTCAAACTATAGTACAGAGCTATAGTCATAAAAACAGCATGGTATTGCCACAAAAACAAACATTATAGGTCAATGTAGCAAAAGAGAAGACCAAAACTTGAGTGCACACAATTATAGCTACCAGACATTTTACAAAGCTGCCAACAGTACACACTGGAGGAAAGACAGAATCGACAACAAATGGTGTTGACAAAACTGGATCTCTCCACATGTAGAAGAAGGAAAGTAGAACCTTATCCATCATTCTGCACAAAAGTCAACTTCAAGTTGGATCTTAGATCACAATGTGAATCCTGAAATGCTAGAGCTGTAAGAGGAAAACATAGACAGTGCCCTACAAGACATAGGAGCAGGAAAGGACTTTCTAGATGGGACATTATCGATTGCCCTGGAATTAAGGTCAACGATCAAAAAATGGGACCTCATTAAACTAAAAAGCTTCTGTACAGTAAAGGAAACAATCAATAAAATGAACAGGAATCCCACAGAGTGAGAGGAAATCTTCAGCAGTTACACATCTGATTCAAGATTAATATCCAGACTATACAAAAACTCAAAAAATAAGAATTGAAAATAAATTACCCAATTAAAACATGAGCTTTGCATCTGAATAGAGAGCTCTCATAAGAAGAACGAATAATGACTAAGAAATACTTTAAAAAGTGTTCAGCATCTATAGTAATTAAGTAAATACAAACCAAAACCACTTTATGACTTCATCTTGCCCCTTCAGAATGCTTATGATCAAGAGAACATATGACACCAAATGCTGGTGAAGATTCTGGGAAAAGGGAATTCTTATTCATTGATGGGGGTGGGGGG
>NW_008467096.1:0-915 GCF_000622305.1 Nannospalax galili
CTCACGGAGACTTGTTTGCATGTACTAACACCACTGTCAAGATGCCCATTCCCCAAAAGAAGACATTACTTTTGTCATATTAAACACCACCACCAGAGCAGGGAGACATGAGGTGTTCTGCCTTAAACCTTATAGAGCCCATGGTATTTGATGATCAAAGTCTGGTTACTGAATCACGGTTCAATGACTTTTTTCTGTGGTTACACATGAAAAGCAGGGAAGGGAGCAGTATAGGCAGTGGTGGCCACAGACCCTGGCACAGCTCTGACATTGCAGACAAGCCATTTGTTTTTATTCAGTGCAATACTGCTTATATTTTTAGCATAAAATCCAATCAGAAGAGCTAACACCACCCATCTGCACAGAGCATTTCAACCCCATTACTGTCACTGCAGATGATTTAAGTGTGTTCCTAACAGGTCCCCAACTGAAGGTGCTAAAAATAGGATGACTGTAAGGGGTTCAAGGAAGCCAGCTGCCAACTCTACACCAAGATGTACCTGCAGCATTTATAGTGAAGTAGAAATAAGGTGGAATGTCTGAATTTGCCAGAGGCAGCTGAGACACCAGTAAAATCACAGTGATTAATAAGAAGCTAGTGGACTGCACTGGGTCTACATCAAGAATGGGTCCAACAACAATCATGCAAGGATGAAAGAGGGACTCATGGAGCCCTGCTATTCATTGCTGAACTGTTTCCAATAGAGAGATTCAGGGAAAATGGGAGGCACCGCCATCAGTTGGAGCCCACCAGTCCCCAGTGGTCAGTACCAGTCCAATGGCCATACAGATGGTTCTGGTTAAAGTAAATGAGTCACACAGCCAAACCAAAAATCATGGATCTGGGGCAGGTGGGGAGGATGGGGGAAGGGTTGATAAGTATGGAAGAAAGATAAGAGACAGTGGGGGAGAAAC
>NW_008467097.1:0-911 GCF_000622305.1 Nannospalax galili
TAGATAGATAGATAGATAGATAGATAGATAGACAGATGATAGATAGATAAAACTATTCTATATAATATCAAATTGTATGTATACAATAATACATACATGCTCATACACACATATAGAGTAACGCTGAAGAATTCTGCTCTATAAAATAACATACTTTTTACTTCATTGTGGTGGGAAACTCAGAAGACCATGGTGTGCTTTGATGTCTGTGACTGGCATGCAAGTCATTATTTCTTTCTTTGGGATTTACATCCACAACAGTCTGCCTGTGGTCCTGAGCCCCAGTGTGAGGGAGGATGCTTGTCTGACCGCTACTGGCTGCTACCTCAGTACCTTGTCATCAGCCTGCCGACTGGCAAGAGGAAGACTGTCTAAAGATTCAGCTCAGACGTAGGACCTGTTGCTACTGACAGACTTTGTTCCTCAGAGAAGAGATGCACTGTCAGCTGCCGTGGCAGGTTGTGAGCTAACACCACTGTTTGTGCTGCTGCATATCAGTATTATAGCTCCAGAAATATACCCAGGCAGAGTGTGGTGGGCACAGGATATTTGAGATAAAAAGTATAGCAATAAACAAATGACAAACATGACAATAATTATGAAGTCACTTAAAAAATAGCTTCCAAGCTTAGGATCTCCCAAGAAGCATCAAGTCTGTATGAAACATAGGCTTGGGGAGAGGGAAAGGTCACACAGATCAGAGGATGGTGATTCAGTCACATAACTGGTCCATCATGTTACATTTTCTAACATTCCATCATGTCAGAAAATTGCAAAGAAAGAAGGGGATAAAGCAAGAGAGGAATCTTTGAATGATATGGAATATAGACACGAGATGTCAGCATTGGGAAAAATCATCTTCTGTTCTTTCTTTTGCTAGGCCCTGAACTGGCTCTCTTCTCTGACTTTTC
>NW_008467098.1:0-915 GCF_000622305.1 Nannospalax galili
ATATATATATATATATATATATATATATATGCAATACACTATACACACAAAATTAAAATAAAATTTAAAAAGAAGTGTCTTAATTACAAGATAACAAACACAATCACATATACAACCTAAGACTCTGGTGGAATGCAGAATGATACATCAATCTGTCACTTTCATTTTTTTTAAGTATTAATTAATTTAGCATATAATTGTTATTTTTAAATTGTATATGAATAATGACTTCCCTATATGATGTGTGCAGTCCTGGATACTCCACGCTTTCTAGTGGACGCTTAGTAGTTTTGATTCACTGGCTCTCATGAACCAACATTCTTGTGGTCTCACTGTCCCTCAACCTTACAGTTTGAGATAGGGTCACTGGTTTGCCACGTCAGCCTTGGTGGACACTTCCTTAGCCTGGAGTTGGTGTTATGCATGGGCCAGTAGATCTTTGTCCATCCCTCGCTAGGACTTTTTTTTAAAATTTGTAGTCTTAGCAACTCAGTTCTCTAGACTACCTTCTTAGTCCAGACTATGTCCTGATCTGCTGCATTCAGACCAGCTCAATTTTTAAGTCTTGTTTGTTAGAACTTTCACAAGCTGTCCCCATGCCCACCTTCCTTTGGACTCCTGAGACTAACCTTCTACCCTGATTGTCCCCAACCCCACCTAGCCTTGGATTTCTGAGACCAGCCTTCTACTGTTCCTGCCTACTACCCTGACCTGCCTACTTCCGAGACTAGCCTAATACCCTGCCAAAACCTGAAACACACACCAACTACCCTGTCAAACCTAAGCAAAAAGCAACCCAGCAATATCAACAACATAAACAAACAAAAACATCAATAAACAAAGGAAAAAAAAGAATTTCTTATCAGACACATAAGCAACAAAAGGCATCAATATGCCCAAGCAGCAATACAAAAA
>NW_008467099.1:0-915 GCF_000622305.1 Nannospalax galili
GCCACTGAACAGCATTGAGAAAGAGGAGCTTACTTAGCTCTGGGAGCCACAAAGAGCTTGGCTCAGGATAACGTGGGTCTGGACTGGGGTCTGCATGTTCATTAGGTGCTCCTGGCAGACGCTGAGAAGGAGGCACAGTGGATACTGTCTGAGTGCTTTTAGGAGAAGCAAAGGCAGAAATAGAAAAGTACCACAATTCTGAGCCGGAGCAGTACTAATTTGTTTGCGGAAACATCAGCCCACCATCAGCATTCCTGTTCTGCCCGTGTATATCCATGTAGATTTTGTACCAGTGTTTTTTAAATTTTATTATTTGTATTATTATTTGTCGTTGTTGCTACAGTAGCAAGGATTGAACATAAGTGTACTGCCACTGGACATCATCCTCAGTGCTGTAGATATTTTAAAATTTTTGAGGCAGGGTCTCCTTAGCCTGCCCAAGCTGCCCTTGGACTCAAATCCTCCAGTCACAGGTCACTACTCACTACATTAACTTTTGCTTAGTTGTATTATATAAGGAACTTTAATCATCACATCAGAGGTGAAACATCTGTTTGTTGCTATAAATAAAAAGTAAATGTAAAGACTCGATGAGAGCCATGTTGTTAAGTTCTGCTTTTACACTGCCTCTCATCTGAGTTTCTGAGCCTGAGGCCCACATCCCCTTTAACATGCATTAGAGACATTTAAATCCTCTTAACACCAAATGGTGACGCTCCACTGCAGGTCATTAGAATGACTGACAGGTAGGTTGATTCCAGTCATGGTGGCCAGGCCAGACATTCCAGCACTTGGAAAGCCAAGGCAAGAGGATCATGGGTTTGAGCTATCCTGAGTTATACAGGGGAGGGAGGGAGGAAGGAGGGAGGGAAGAAAGAAGGAGGGGGGAAGGAGGAAGGAGGGAGGAGGGAGGGA
>NW_008467100.1:0-915 GCF_000622305.1 Nannospalax galili
CAAGGCAGCTGCCAAGATTACCAGCTCGCCTGCCCTGAGGATTTTTTTTTTAATTCTAATAAAATTGTAAAAGCTTCAAATAAAAATACAAACATATATGTGTATACACACATATAACACATAATAATACAAAATGGAATATATTTAGATTAGTTTTCACCTATTTCTTTAATCTAGCTACTAGAAATTTTAAACTGCCTCATGCCCTGCATTCTGTTTCCACTGTATCCTTTCGTCCAGCTCATTCTATTGTGTATGGACTGACCTCCAAGTTCAGACTAACTCAAGAGCATTATCACTGTGGAAGCAGACCAGATTGGGCTCCCACCTCACAGATCCTCACAGATCCTCTACGGTCTTTTAACACTGGACCCAAAAAGGATTAACGGGAGGTCCCTCATGGTCCCGATTCACAGGCCTGAGCTGCCTACTGCCTGTCAAAACACCAGCTGATCAAAAGAAGCTTCAGGAGCTACAGAGATGTCTCAGTGAATAAAGCAAGTACTTGCTATGCAAGCTTTAGGACCAGAGTTCAGATTCCCAATACCAACAATGGACAGGTATGGTAGTCTCCTTCAATTCCAGCCCTCAGAAAGCAGAAGCAGGGGATCCAGAGCAAGCTGGCTGGCTAGACTAGCCAAATCAGTGAGCTCTGGGTTCATCAAGAGACCCTGCCTCGGTAAATAAAGTACAGAGCAATGCAGGAAGACACCAACATCAATCTCTGGCCTCCCCGACACATGTGCACCCACACATATGAGTGCTCACACATATGTGAACGTGCATACACATCACATAGACGCATAGTATGCAGAAGAAAGAGGAAGAAGAAGAGGAAGAGGAGGGGAGGAGGAAGAGGAAGAAGAGGAAAAGGAGGGGGAGGAGGAAGAGGAAAAGGAGGGGGAGGAGGAAGAG
>NW_008467101.1:0-915 GCF_000622305.1 Nannospalax galili
TTTTTTTTTTCATCACAGTGACCAAGCACCTGACAGGGACAACTCAGAGGAGGAAATGACTTATTTTAGCTCATGGTTTCAAAGGGCTTATTCCTTGTCCTTCAGATCTGTGTTCCTCTGCGGTGAGGGGATCGTGTTGGTGGTTGGTTGGTAAGAGCATGTACAGGAGGAAGCTGTCTGCTTGCTGGTCAGGAAGCATCAAGGAGGAATGGAAATCAATAATAATCTTCAAAGGTTTTCCCCCAAGTGACCTACTTACTCCACTAGGTCCCAACTCCCATTTTCTACCAATTCACAAAACTGTCACAGGTGAGCACCAAACGTGTGCTGCTCGGGAGATTTTATATCTAAATCATAGCAATATTTATAGTTTTATTTCCTATAATTTTGATAGCACTGTGCCAAGAGCACTCAAAACCTATGCTGTATCCTCTTGGTCAGGACCCCTGGACCTTTGTCACATTTCTCATGCAAGTGACACAGAATTGCACTTGCTTTGTGTAAGATCAGTACAACTGTGTCTGGTGCCTTTATGCTCCTTGTTGAGTAAAATGAGGTCTATGGTTATTAGCATTTCCCACCACCCCAGGTTGCTTCAGTTGAATACTTCTCCAACCTTGAATTAGGAATGAGAACAGTCCTAGTGCACATCATGAACGCTCTGTGCACTTCTTGAAAGGGAGACATAATGAAGATGTCAGAAAGAGGGACTGAGTCAGCACCTGCTTCATGAGCACTATGTTTTTCTGCCATACACCTCTCATACACATCTGGAGGAAAGCACAAGAGAAGCTAAAAACATGGAGTGTAAATGTAGAGAACTCACCCAGATTTACTAGTAGATAAAAACACACCGTTTTATGTTTTCTTTTTTTTGGTCTTTTTGAGGCAGGGTCTCCCTGTAGCCCCAGCTGT
>NW_008467102.1:0-907 GCF_000622305.1 Nannospalax galili
TGTGTGTGTGTGTGTGTGTGTGTGTGTGTGTGTGTGTGTGTGTAGTACATGAAATGGAGTAGGGGGTAGTGAGGGGTCCAGACAGGAGAAGATATCTAAACACAATCAAAATATTTTGAATGAAACTCTCAAAGATTCAATAAAAAATTATAGCAACAAAAGAGCTATCAGGCCATTTCCCCCCACACAGGTACTGTCTGCAGCCTCAGAAGACCTAGGCCACACTGAAATCGCATTTACATCATCAGTTTGACAGTCCCCAGGAAAAATCCCCATTGTAGGATTCTCTAGAGGGTCATGAGAAGAAATGTCCTAAAAGGGACATCTGGTCCACTGGGATATGGGAGAGGACCGAGATCACAGTACTGCCATGAATACACTATCAATCGCATAAATATTAATAAAAACTTCAAAACGCACCCATAGATCCCCACCTGCTGCTGCCGCTTTGAGGACAGCCCACTCCAATCTCTCTTTGGAGTGCTGGCTTGGCTTTGCTAAATAAACTTTTACCTAAGCTGCCTGGGTTTCTTGACTGAATTATTTTCTTCTATAAGACAAGAGCTTGGATCCCTGTGACAACACTTTTATATATATGGAGCAAAAACTTCAAGTCAAAAATTAAACAATTTCTTCAGTGGTATGGCCACTGGTGAGGTACCCATGTTCCTGCAAGCAACTCTAATGAAACTCTCTAGGTCATTAAGAAGATGAACATAGAAAAGAGGTTAATTAGAAAGAAGAGAATCAGCAGGAGAGGGACGGAACAAGACAGGATCAAAACACATAGCCATGCATGAAAATGTCATAATAAAACCCACTATGTGTAATGAATAATAAAAAAGACAAAGGTTTTGGAGCTGGTGAGATGGCTCAGCAGTTAAGAGCACTGACTGCTCTTGCAGAG
>NW_008467103.1:0-915 GCF_000622305.1 Nannospalax galili
TCCAGCCTGGAGTTTATGTTTTTGTATCATACTTGTTTGACTCACATATGCTCACATACAGCAAATATAATTTGCAATCATCCCTGTAAATGGAATGATGATATCAGGGTCAAATGAGGCATTCACAAAACACCTTTAAAATTTCATTTTATTTCACTTCATCAGAGTTGAATATGATATTAATCACATTGTGCTTTATAATGCAGTCTTGTTTCACTAATCTTCTATATTCCTTCCGTAGTCTATACTGCTAGCTTAACTAAATAGGATTTATTAAGCACATTATACCTACAGTTCCCACAAAAGAAAGAATTTTATAAACATCTTTATTTGAACTTGTATATAGTTGATAATATGTCTATCTACTTACAAAAAAGATTCAATTTCATGTGAAATATTTTGGAACAATGATTTATGTGGATTATGATGTGCCTGCCCATTGCCTTCCATCAGATTGTGGTGGCTTGTCCTGTTTCTTGTTACATTATCAAATGTACTCCAAATTATTTGGATAGTGTGAAATTGACATATGGTACTAGCCAGACTGCTCCTCAGCTATTCTTAGGTATTGAAGACATTTCAATTTACAACCTGTGATACAAACTCTGGACCAAAAGCTGTTAAGAAGGAAAAATAACAATTCAGAACTTTTGATAAGACATGTAATAAGAAATTTAGATATTTATTTTTATTTCCTAGAATAACAAGCAATACCTGACTTGAGGTTTTTTATAATAAAAGGGCAGTTAATTCATTAGAGATATATCCATACTGAATTAAAATCTAAGAATCACAGTTACTCAAATTTTCTAGGCTACTGAGTAAAAGTAGGCATAAAAAATATTAAGGTAGTTCCACTGTGAAACTTCTAAGGAAATTATGCTGTATATAAAGTATAATGAAGTTGAAATGAAA
>NW_008467104.1:0-902 GCF_000622305.1 Nannospalax galili
TTTGCAGCAACAAGGGCTTTAGTACACACACACACACACACACACACACACGATATATAAATATATGCTAGCACCTAGAAGCTACCTGTTAGGTGCTTAATAAATATCTGACTAATGAATACGTGAATGACTACCGACTCGAAAGACTCCATTAAGTTATAGTATATAGCTCTCCTTAAGGTACTGTAAAATGTTCGTTCAGTTTTTCTATCTTTTATCAAATGGATTGCTGTCTTCATTCTACTTAATTATTCTTCCTGCTTAATTACTAATGCTAAAAAATATTCAAATAGCTTCTTTTTAGAAGTAAATATGGTAATTTTCTTTAAGTTCTGCAAATCATCAACTGTTCCAGAAAAGCTCTACCCTGGCACTGCTTGTATTATCTCTATTTATATTCCCTCTAATCTACCAAGGGAGAAAGCCCGTCAAGACCTGTAATAACTGATAAGACCATTCATTATGCAGTCTGAAGGCACTGTCTACAATGGAGTGCTGAGCGCAGTCAGCTGCCAGGGACTGAATGCCAATCCCATGCTCAGCACGGGCTGCTACATTAAGGAGTTAAGGAAAGGTATTGAGAGAAACCTAAGAGTTTAAGCTGTAGTTCAATCAGAAATTATGTTGAAAAGGACCGTCAAATTCCAGTTATGTGGAATTGTCCAACAAACATACTAAAACTGGGTTCTTAGCTTTCCTGAACATTCACATACCACAGGTGTCTGTTTAAAAATCTTCTATATGGTATCTGGGTGTGGAGTAACAAGGTATACTCTCTTGCTTAATTTTTCTGTAAGACTGAAACTCCTCTAAAGAAGAAAGTCAACTATTGCTATAAAAGGAAGACTAGGAGGAGGGAGGGAGGAGAGAGAGAGAGAGAGAGAGAGAGAGAGAGAGAGAGA
>NW_008467105.1:0-915 GCF_000622305.1 Nannospalax galili
TGAGGGACACAAGATAACATTATCAAAGACATAATTTCAAAACAGTTCATATGACCAGGCATGGTGGTGCACTTTTCATGCCAGTGCTCTGGAGGCAGACATAGGCAGATTTCTGTGAGATCCATGTCAGACTTGTCTACATAATGAGTTCTAGGCTAGCTGGGACTACAGGGAGATCTTTTCTCAGAAAAAAGAAAAGAAAGAGAAAGAAAAAGGAAAAAAAAAATCCAAAAATTGAATGCATTAGAGGTCATAGCAGGAAATTTTTACTTAATACTTATCTGTTTTATATTGGAGTACAAAGGCCACTTCTTATAGAATTCTTTTTAGAAGGCTAGCAGTTATGTGACATTGCTTGATTCCTGTAGACAAAAAGCCAGTAATTCTATTAATTCTGGAAAAAAATACAAAAGCAATTCCTTTTTCAATGATTCTTGACTTAAAATATAATCTGCATATATAAAATAAAATTTTACTCCTCAATTTGATATATTTATAATTAGAATTAAATTTCAAAGTAAGGGATGGAGAGATGGCTTTGCAATTAAGAGCACTGGCTGCTCTGGTAGATGACTGACGGTTAGTTTCCAGGACCCACACGACAGCTAACAACTACCCTAAACTCGATTTCCAGGAGATCACATGTCTTTTTCTGACATCTGTGGGCACAAGTGCACTTAGATACATGAAGGTAATACACTCATACACAAAAACATAATATAAATAGAAGATACAGTAAAATTTACAACTATATAGCATATTACAGAGAAGATAGTGTTTGATATTCTAATCAAGTTCTATTTTTGATTTATGTAAGTTGATCAAAAGACTAGCATACATCCTGAAAACTATCATAATATAAAAAGCTTAGATTTAAAAGTAATACATCCTTGGATTAAAAAATGTAAAATTCCT
>NW_008467106.1:0-901 GCF_000622305.1 Nannospalax galili
GAAAGAAAGAAAGAAAGAAAGAAAGAAAGAAAGAAAGAAAGAAAAAGAGGTCTGGGGATATGTGGCTCAGAGGTAGAGTAGCAGCCTAGAGTCCCCCAGTGAGGGCCCTGTCTTTTGGACACCAGGGCAGTAGTTCATGCTATCATAGCTCCTGACCATGGTGCAGACTCAGGTCACCCTCAGCCATTGTGGAAGCTGTGACCATGGCCCTAGTCATGCACTGGGTATGGCCAGCAGCCACTGTGGAGGGTCATGAGAAGTGGACCCATCACTAATGGGGTTTTTTTACCAAAAGGCTTACCTCAGCTAAGATGGAGGTGCAGCCCAATCATCTCACCTACTCAGGAGTTGAGGCTGGAGGATCTAGTTCTCTAGTACTAGGCTAGGTAACTTAGTGTTACCCTATCTCAAAATAAAGAAATAAAAAGAGGAGCCAGGCATGGTGGTACACACCTTTAACCCCAGCACTCGGGAGGCAGAAGCAGGCAAATCTCTGAGTTCGAGGCCAGCCTGGTCTACAGTGAGATCCAGGCCAGCTGGGGCCACAGGGATAACCTGTCTCATAAAACAAAACAAAACAAAACAAAAAAATCTAATAATAAATAAATAAATAAATAATAAAGGGCTGTAGCTCCTGGTGAGCATTTGCTTAGCATGGGCAAAATACTGGATTCCATGTGCAGTGACTCCAGGAAATAAAACAAGGGGATTTGTTGATCTAATCTGTCATGCAGAGTGATGTTTTGGAGATCCCACCTGATGACCCACGCATCTGCCCCTCATCTCCACAGGGACGATTCCCAGGTTTTCATCAGGGTCTCTCCCCAGTCTTTTCTTGCTGATCTTTTTTTGACAGGGTCTCCCTGTAGCCCCAGCTGTCCTGGAACTCACTGTGTAGACC
>NW_008467107.1:0-915 GCF_000622305.1 Nannospalax galili
GAACCACCCAGGAGACAATACTTGTCGATTAATGACCCAGTCCCTCAGGACTGAATCTGGGACCTTTTCAGAAGTCAGCTTGGGACTCCCACACCTGTCATCCATGACTTCTCGGTCACCTGTGGCCTGGCCTCTCTAATGCTTTTTCTGCCCAAGGCCTTCTGAACAGTTAGATCCAGCTACTCACATAGAGAAAACTCAGAGGAACAACCTCCCTGCCTCTTAGGGGTGGGAGAAGGACTCTGCGTTTGGGGAACTGAAACCACAAACCCAATCAATAAAATGGAGTCAGGGCCGTAACTACAGAAGCTGAATTTGGGACATGCTTATAACAAAAGATTATGAGCTGTTGATGAAGATGCAGATTGGCCTGGGTGTCCTGAGGCCAATCAGTGTCAGCTTTTGCTCCCACTCAGCCTTTGCTGAGTGCCCCTCCTCTTCATCTGTTCTGTGAGCACTGAGTGCATGGTCAGCTCGGCAGGTGCCCCAGCCTCTGTAGCGCTGAACCTTCTGCACTCACTGACCCCCACGCAGTGCTGTGTGCAAATACTGCAGTCAGGTCCTAAGTCCCCTTGGCTCTCTGCTCCTGACACCTGGGAAAAGCACCAGTGGCTCCCTGAGAGTTGACATGTATCCTTGAGTCCTGGAGGCCACGTAGTTGGTGCAGAGACCCAGATGAAGCCGATTCCTACTTTCCTCCCAGAGCAGAAACCAAGCCTGATGTCAGGGACAGGCTCTAGACTCTGGCTTTGAGGTGGTATCCTAGCCAGTGCTAGGCAGAAGCCCGTGCTGAGTCCTATCCTGGAACCTGAGGACCCAGGCTTCTCTCAATGGATCTAAGGAAAAAAAAAAAAAAATCCCTGAAGCAGAATTGTGTTTCCCCTTCCCAGTTCCTGTCAGGAGAGAGGGAGGGAG
>NW_008467108.1:0-914 GCF_000622305.1 Nannospalax galili
CCTCCAATCATGCCACTAGAGCAAGACAAGCTTTCAGGATCTTAAATCACACTCTGTTAGGTCACGTTGGCCATTCTGGCTTCAGTCTAGAGGTTGATGTGACTCTTGGAATTGGCCTCTAACCCTTAAGAGTGACGTGAACTTCCAGGTGAACATGTGACACACCTGGAAGACAGCTTTTGGGTTACTAGAGGGCTGAGCACTGAGGGGAAACACAAGGAAACCTAATATCTTATTTTTCAACATAAGTTCTTGTGAGGAGGGTAAACTCTCCACTCCTAGATAAAAGAGTTTGCACGCTTTCAGCCTCTGGAACTCTCCAAGGACACTTAGCTTTTACCTCATAAAATCTCTGGGATTGAGGTCATGTCTCCATCCAAACACTTCCTCTCTGAGGGCCTCACCTACAGGGCTAGCACCTGTTCCACAGAACGCCTTAGGAAGAGCGGCAGTGACATCTTTTGGGAACCTGGGTCAGAAGCAAAGAATCTCAGGCACCACCCAATCCTACTGAATGGAAAATCTCTAGTAACAGGAACCCAGGTGACTCCAGTGACAGTAAATATTGAGAAACACTGGAAAGCAAAACCTCTCCCAGAAGCTCCTGGGGCATATTTGCCCCTGCTTTGAACTCGACTTTTGAATACCAAGAAATGCCTGTCTGCAGCCAGTCCGGTTCATGTTCTTCAATCCTGTGAACTAAGTGTGTGCTAAAATTTTTGGACCAGCTTACCTTGTGCTCACTTTTGATAGGACCCTTAGGGTAGCACCTGAATGTTCTTTCCTGAGAGGGAGGGAGCGGCAGAGGGCGACGTGAACGGGTTGGAGAAGGGGGTGCCAAGTCATCCAGATGTCTTGCTTGTAGCTAAAGCCTCCACTCTGGCCTCTCCTCTGTGGGAATACCTCATGTAATC
>NW_008467109.1:0-915 GCF_000622305.1 Nannospalax galili
AAAACACATGCAATTGTTTTTCATATATTTTTGAGCTTTGACTGGTTGAATCCATGGATGTGTAACTTGTAGGTATGCTGACTGTACTCACTAAATGAATGCATAGGGTTGGGGGGATTAAATTAGTTTTCACAAGTATAATTTTCATGTGAGGTTTTCCTTTGGTTGATTTTACCTTTTTTGTTTGGTTTGTTTTGAGACAGGTCTCATTCTTTACTGGTCTGACCTTGAACTCACTATTTAGCCCAGGCTGACCTTGAACTCTTAGCAGTCCTCTTGCCTCAGCCTCCCAAGTATTGGAATCGTTTATACCAAGCCTGGCTCATTTTGCTTTTCCTGAGTTTTAGAACTAGCATGATAATTGAAATTTGCCGTTCAAGCCTCTGATCTGTAATGGGATTATTTTATTCCATGAAATAAAATTCAAAATGTTAAAATAGGTCGATCTAAGCAAATTCAAAGTTTGGCAGTTTCTCAATGAGTTCAGATACAGTAGCTACTGACCTGAAGCTGTGTTAGATCAGAGAACACATTGCAAGGAATGCTTATCGTGACAGGCAGGGAGAGGCCAGATCCAGCCCTTCACAACTGTCTGATTCTTGTCTTCCTTTCCTGTGTGTTTGCAACAACTACTTGAATAACGCTTTCAAAATTTGTGATAGACTTGAGAAAATATATGCACATGTTTCTATCTAACCAAAGTTTTCCCTTTCCAGCATAGCAATTATACCTCAAATATTCCACTAAGCATAATAATTCACTTATTTATAGCCCTTTCTTTTTTATTAGCCACAGCCCTCAGAAGTCCTCAGGCAGGTACTCATTTCCCTCTCCCAGCACTGTACACATTGCAAACTCAATAAATGCAGGCTGTGAAAATCCAGTTCCAGCCCTGGGGTCCTAAGAACAGCTGAT
>NW_008467110.1:0-915 GCF_000622305.1 Nannospalax galili
AGACCCTGGCCTCTCTTCTACCTCCCACCTGCCAGTGGCAGAGGCTGCAGGTACCATCCAGTCTCCTCCCATATCCTGTGCTGGCCACTTTGTCCAGTGTGGGGACATATGTGCCACCTGTGGTCTGACAACTCCCAAATCTGCATTTCCTGACCCTGTCCCCAAGTCCAGGTCCCACACTCCCAGTGATGCCTCTGTGGGGGCCTGTGTAGATACCTCCATACCAGAGTCCCATTTCCCCTCACTTATTTGCACCATCTCTAGCCAGCCTGGGTCCAAGCACCTTCCCATCTCCACCTAGTCCCCACCTGACTGGATGCAGGAGCCTTGGCTGGGCTCCTGGAGCACTGAGTGCTCCCCTCGGCTCCTCCTATTGAGGCCCTGTACAGACCACTCGGGATAGGAGCCCTGGCTCTCCTGAAGCCTGAAGGCTGGCCTCCCTACCTCAAGTACGTAGAGGTACCCAGTTTGTGCTAACAGTTGTGGGCCCTGACTCCTCTCCTTCCCCCTATAGAGGAAGTCTGCATGGTTTCTCTGCAGGCTCCTGGCTCCCTACATTAGCACAGCAGCAAGTACACATTGACCCTCCCCCACAGGTCTCAGCACCCAGCCAGTGTTTTTTGAATGAATGCAAGAACCCAGGGAGCAAAGTGAACTCTCTTGGGAGCAGTCCTCCTCAAGTAGCTGTTAAAGGCTGGCTCTCTGGGGTGCCACACTTTGCAGGCTAGTCCTCAGAACAGCCCCTTCCTTCCACGCAAGGTGGATTTTCCATCCTTCCTTCCTAGATGAAGCTTTGAGGCTCAGAGAGGAAAAGCCTTGCCTGAGGTCACACAGTGACATAGGAGATCTGAGTTGCAATCAGTGAGGGGTGGGCTCTGCTCCTCCCCATGTCTTTAGATTGTTTCCTCTACTCGG
>NW_008467111.1:0-913 GCF_000622305.1 Nannospalax galili
TGGTCTACATAGTGAGTTCCAGGACAGCTGGGGCTACAGGGAGATACTGCTTCAAAAAGACAAAAAAAATAAAAAAAATAAAAAATAAAAATAAACAAATAAATAAATAAAATATATATTTTTTAAAGTACTCGGAATACCTGGAGAGCTGGCTGACCCTTCTAGAAGGACCCATTTCTGTTCAGGCCTTTGTGATAAACTTGCTTATCAGGTTTATCCAAAAACAGTTGAGTCTATTATGCTTCACTTGACTGTCCAGGACTATCAAAGAATTTCCCTAGAATAAGACATAAGAAATTTGTCCATAAAGAGGGAGCAATATAATCTCAATAAAATCTAACAATGAGATGGTTGCTAAGAATATTAACAGTGGAAAGCCCCAAAAATGAAATAGGAAGAAAAGCCCCAAAGATGAGATAGGAAGAAATAAGAATGAGGAAGGTAAACAGGAATCTGCCCCCACCCCCAGTGGCTTGTTACAGGAGGCCCTACCATTTAAATCTTTGTTTGCCAAACTGCTACATTCTTATGATCTTTGTAAACACATGCTTATATGTAATCGCTTGCTTAACTACCACCTACAAATGCTTCTGGAAGGCCCTACTTGCTTGCTGTTAATTTTTCCTTCAAACAGGAGCTCAGGGTTGGCTCCATTGTGAAATAATCCAGGTATCAGCCTACTGTCATAAATAAACTCCCTCTCTTCACCTGAAAGAAAAATAAAAAGTAAAAAGATCATGAATATTTTTAAGTATTTCTCAGAGAACTCTCTGTTCAGCTCCTTGCCTCAAAATTTTATTGGGCTTCATTATTGTTTTTTGATGTTTAATTTTTTGAGTGCTTCATATATTGTAGATAGTAACTGTCTGTCAGATGCATAGCTGGTAAAGTTTCTTTTTTTTTTTTTTTTTTT
>NW_008467112.1:0-915 GCF_000622305.1 Nannospalax galili
TGTACTGTCCCACATGGCAGCCATTAGATCTGTGTGGCCACTGAAAACTAGAAATCTGAGTCCAAATTGGGATATGCAAATTGTATACCAAATTTTGAAAATTTGGTACCAAAAACATAAAGGATGTAAATTAACTCACTAATGTTTTTAAATTGATTTTACTTTAAAATTGAAAGAGCTTAGAACAGATTAACTTTTAAAATAACTCCTCTTGTTTTTTAAAAAATACATTTCAATGCAGTTACTGGAAAATTTAAAGTTACCTCTGTAGCTGACATTATATTTATATTGGACAATCCTTTCCTACAGCAGTTGTGTTGGCCACCCATCAGTATAAATCTCTGTCTTAGGTCTTATTTCACAATGAGAATTAGCTGGTTTGATATGCTGTTCTTTTGAGGATATGTGGCATTTTAAACAGACATCTAGAGTTCATAAGTTTAACCTAAAATATTTTTCTGTTGATTGACATTTGGGATCAATTAGAATGTGAAATAATTTACTCCACTGAAGGGCAAAGTCAACCCTGGCACGGTCAGAAGAAACTAGAAAGAATGATGGAAATTTTCAAGAACAGCATCTTCCAGAAGCTTCTATTCTGTCAATCTAGGAACTGACGTTAATATACCCACAAGGCCACCTACAGGGAACAACTGCATCAGACTACAAACTATCATCATCGCTAGGAAAGGAGAGCTGGGTTCGTTAAGTCATTTCCTCAGCTCTGAGAACTCTCTTGACTGTACAATAGAAAAACTAAACAAATACCAAGGGATCCAATACGGGTTCTATTTAAGTAAAAAGATTCTCACTCCCCTCCCCCGAAAAAACACTCCTGTATTTAAATGCTTTCCAGCACTGGAGAGATGGTTCAACAGTTAAAAGCACTAGCTGCTCTTGCAGAGGACCTGGGTT
>NW_008467113.1:0-916 GCF_000622305.1 Nannospalax galili
GTAGGCCACCAGGGCTTTGGAGATGGATTGGCGAATAGCAAGAATCTGGGCCACGTGACCATCACCCTTCACACGACCCTGCTGTCCACGCCAGCAAAGCGCTCCTGGCCCAGAAGCCGACCTGGCTGTCATAACTTGTACTGCAGCACGTGCTGCTGGGTCATCTGGGCGCAGGCCAGTTCACCTTCTTGCATCCCGAGACCTGCACCGACTGCGGGAACCACTGCACTGCATGGCTGGGCGCGCACACACGAGGTCTTCACCCCGCGGCATTGCACCAGAAAAGGCTGGAAAATTCCAAGAAAGTTTTATAAAATAGAGAAACGAAATTCTTAATAAATTGGCATCTGAGTTCAACAAGTTCACATCATACAAAAAAAAAAAGAGAGAAACTGTACAAAACTGGTATCTGTGTAAGAAGAATCAGTAGATACCACAAGGAAAATAGCATCCATACTTGCTAACAAAGTTAATTATTCAAGTGTAAATCTCTCATTCTATGTGAGGATATAGCTAAACACTGTGACACTGTCAGAAACAAAGTTGAATACAACCCTCACAAAACCAGATTAATTAGAATTATATATGACAAAATTTCATGTTGTCTTTGTAGACTTTATGTGGAAAGACGCGAGGTAGGGCTGACTGTGCAACTTTTAGATGAAAAATGGAGTGAGAAGAATCAGTGCCCTGAATTTCAAACCTTTCTGTGCACAATGATAATGAAGGATGTTTGATACTAACTGACATAGAAATATGTAAATGGAATGAAGTAGACACATCAGAAGTGAATACATACGAATATAAAACTGGTTCTGACAGAAAAGCAATTAAAAGGAGGAAGGAGACATCATTCAGCTAACTGTGCTATGGCAAGAAGTAACAGTATAAGGGAGGGAGCAAGGGAGGGAGGGAG
>NW_008467114.1:0-915 GCF_000622305.1 Nannospalax galili
CAGGGAGACCCTGTCTCAAAAAGACCAAAAAAAAAAAAAACCCAAACCAAACAAACAAAACTTCATAACTAAGCCAACAACAACAACAAAAAAATCAGTCTTTTTCTTAAGGCAGGGTCTCATGTAGCCCAGGCTGGCCTCTAATTTGCTTTGAAGCTGATGACCATAAGCTTTTGAGCCTCCTGCTTCCATCTCCACAGTGCTGGGATTGGCAGCATGTGCCAATGTGCCCAGCTGATGTATTGCTGGGGACTGAACCTAGAGCTTCCTGGCAATCACTCTGCCAACTGAACTATATCCCTAGCCCAATATTAATTTGTTAAACATACTTAAGTAGTGCTTACTAATTGTCAGGTACCATTTTAAGTACTTTAAATGTTAACTCACTGAACCACTAACAACCATCTGAGGTATATACTATAATATACTATAATGAAGAAAGTGAATTGCAGGGAGGTTAAATAGCCTGTCCAAAGGTATACAGTGTGTGAGTGATGGAATCTGATCTCAATCTGGATCTGATCCGGATCTGATGCAGGGAGCCTCATTCTAGAACTCACCCTTCTGAGATGTCTGCATCTTGAAGACAAACGGGTGGGTGGAACTAAATCCTGAGAGCAGCTCTTCCAGGTTAGCAAAGTCCAGGAGAACACAGGGCAAATCCTTCCCATGACAAACCAACTGAAAACACCACATGCTTTCTGCTTAACAGGAAGTAAGCAGAATTGTTGGATTCCAGTGGGTGGGAAACCTCCCAGTAGGCAGGAAGATAAACTTTGACACCTGACAGCAACTTGTCACTTTTGCCAACAAAGGTTGGAAAACATGAGCCCAACACATTTAGGGACACATTTCAGAGGGAAGGACTGAGGAGCTATGACAGCAAAATGCATCTGGGAGCTGATAAAAGGAAAA
>NW_008467115.1:0-916 GCF_000622305.1 Nannospalax galili
GAAGATCATGTTATCATTGGCCCACGTTGTATATATTTGGGGAAACACAAAATTTAATTGTATTGAAATGTGCTGGAAACGGTGGATGTGGGTAGGAGCTGGGACTCCCCTGACTCCACCCAATTTAGCAGTGTCTGTTTCCTACAGGGTGTGTTGGGAGACAGAGGAGGAAGGCCCCATCCATCAGCGCATACATCCCCAGAACAAGAGGGACTGCTTGCTTGTGGGTAGGCGAGACTCTGCCCACGCGCAGAGTCCTATTTTCTATTTTTCCATGTTTCCATGTTGTCACTAGCACATCTGGGACTTCCTTATCCCCAGCTTAACTAGATCTGTGGCAGAAGCAGTACTATTAAAGTGGGGAAAACAAGCTGTACAACTTCAGCGAGTATTTAACCGTACTAAACCTACTTTCTTAATGATGAAATGAGGCTGGAAACTAAATGGTCCCCAGTGCCAGATTCAGTTCAGAAAGCCACAAAACTGTGAGCCACAGTTATGAATATACTTTTTTTCATTAGACCCATATTGACCTGAATCTTCAAAATAAATTTTGCTATAACTATATTGTCTCTGATACACTGTGTATTTTAATTATGTGATTCTAAGAACAGATTGATACCATAGAAAGGTACCTGCTTCAGCAGCTTGTCCCCCAGCAAATAGGAAAGCCAGAGTCTTCAATCCAGACTTCTGGTACAGTCCCACCACGGTCTCATTCAGGGGGTCCTTGTTCTTGTCCAGCCACCCGATAATGTTGTAGTCCACGGTGCCTGCGTAGTGCACCAGTGAGAAGTGGGCCTCTGCCTTGCCTTTGGTGGGCTTGGGCTTCTGGAAGTTGTTGGATTTTCCAAGGTGCTGTTCGTACAGCTTGTTCTTGAAGGAGGTGTCTGTCGCCTTGGGGAACATGCACTCC
>NW_008467116.1:0-916 GCF_000622305.1 Nannospalax galili
TGTCAGTGAGAACTGTTAGTTCACACTTTAGCCCCTGAGAGCTTAGCACCATAAGAATACACATAAATACAGGTTGAATATTTAAATAAAATATGAAAATCCAATTACTTTTAGCCAACTGAGGATTTTCAGCTACGAAGATGGGTGAGGGTAATTCATGAAGATTAATGAGAAGTACAGAAACCTGCTTCGTTAAGATGGAAGCAAACATTTAAAATCAAATTGGAAATAAGGTATAAAACGTGTGTAACTGTTGCCAATACATGAGTATTGTTGTTAATGAAATTAAATCCTGGTTTGAGTTCTGTGTAAGGATTTTTTTTTCTGACCAGTGTTTGTTGTTAGTCTTGTTCTTGATTTTCATTGATAGGGCTTGTTTTGTTGTCTAAGCCTGGTTTCAAATTCCTGGACTCAAGTAGTGTTTCCATCTGAACTCTGAAGTGTCTAAGACTACAGATGTGATAGGCCTCTGTTCTCACTGACAAAATTTTTTCTCTTTATATATGTATTCCACTAATTGTACTTGCTCTAAACTGCACAAGTTAACTGGCTACTTTATTCCTAAAGCTTACCGTGCCTCAAAAAAAGACTACTTCTAGATATACAAGATTAAAGAGATTTAATTTCTTTTATCCATGCCCATTTTATCTAGTTTTGGGTGATGAGCAAAGCCTGATTTCTTTGAAAGCCTTGTTACATTGCTGCACTCAGAATGATACAGCACCTGCCCAGGTTTTAAAGATGCCATTTGATCCCCTTGTAAAGTGACTGTCCGATTTAACACAAAGCAGAATCAGCATAAATGGAGACTGGAAAAAGGCCTGTGGGGACCCTCTCCATCCTGACTCTAAAACTGGCCTGGAAAGGAGATTGAACATCTGTATAGACTTAAAAGGGCAGGCATGGGCACATCCCC
>NW_008467117.1:0-916 GCF_000622305.1 Nannospalax galili
TTTTGTTTTTGTTTTTAACTGAGAAACAAATGCCTTTATATACATTATAGTAGAAAATTGAGCTATTGAACTAACAAAGAAGCTGGCTCTGGAGCTGGGACTGGCCCTCCCCCTTCAGAATCAAGCATGTTTATATCTAAATGTCCTCCAAACCCAATTTCTTGAGCCAGGCTGGCCCCTGACTCTATGACAGGGGGGAGGACAACAGAACAGCTCAAAAACAAAGGCATATGCCCTTGGAGACAGATAAGCTGTTTCCAACAGAGATTATTATTATCTCAAGATATAAAGATGTATTTAATAAGCGCAATTAACACACGCTGCTCTGCTTTGTCACAATAACGGGAGAAGTAGCTGACACAGAATAAGACCAGCTAAGAGGACTCTCGATCTAAAAGAATTCTCCATCAGTAACTCCAGCAAAACACTTTTAACGGGGTTTCCTCAGGTGATCTCTGCTGGGTGCTATGACTATCAATATGCTAAACCACTATGAACTATACAAAGGAAAAAAGGAAAAATTTTGACTGTCTTGTGTTTTGTACAAGGTTTATCTGGGAACTTATAAAGCCTTATAGTTCTATAATGTAAACACATTGTTCCATAATGTAAACACAGATTATTTTACATTATTACACTATTTTACATATGAAATTTGAATTCAATGTTCTTTTAATAAGATAATGTTACACAGAAGTATCTACTGAGCCAAACAACTGCCAACAGTTCAATTGTGCCTACCTTCAAAATATCATCACAATTGGGCTTGTTGGCTATGGATGTTTCTTCATATAAGAAGGGATAAACAGAGGACCCTCACCTGAGTATCTGGCTATTCTTCCTAACATTATATGTAATTATACCATGCCTTACTCACACCTGGCCTTCTGGTCTTGGCAAGGAACTGAGGTATGTA
>NW_008467118.1:0-916 GCF_000622305.1 Nannospalax galili
CTCTATTAAGAAAGGCTTAACTTCATATGAATTCATAAAATTATGCTTAATTTATGACTTTTTGTGTGTGCTACTAATTTGAATGATTGTAAGAATCATCTCCCAATAACCGAATAAAGTCTATTGATTTTCCTTCAGGACATTGGCTGGGAACAATTTCATCTCAGAAAACGTAACATTTTAATGCTTAGTTTTCAGACATAGAGACAGACAACTGAGAGGATGGAGGGAAGAAAAGAAAGAAGGAGCGAGGAGGGGAGAAAAGAGAGAGACATGAACTGGTATTTTTAGGTGTCTTTTTTCCCTTCCCTCCCTTACTTCACCACCTGCCGTAACTATCTGTAACTTTTCCCTTTGGGCAGCTTTTCAAGTCTGTCATCGAGTACACAATGCTTATATTCTCACCTGTAATATTGCTTTATAAAACTGCAGCAATATAGTTTAACATTTTTTAAACTATAATTGAGTGTGAAGACAAACAATTGGTAGAATTTTTCTTTTAGAAGTATTTTAAATCTACATATTTGACATTTTAAAATGTATGTGATGTGGGACTGCGAGATGACTCAGTGTTGTCCAGGCATGAAGACGTGAATTAGGACACCAGCAAGCAAGTAAAAGGCAGCTGGGTGCCACTACATGTGCCTGCGAGTCCAGTGGGGAAGGCCAGGAGAGAGGTGGATCCTGGGAACTTGCTGCCTATCCAGTCTAGCTGAAACAGCAATCTGTAAGCATAGTGTTCCATAAAACAAAGATGGGAATTAGTAGAAGACAGCTGACGTCAACCTCTGGTCTCTGTAAGTGTAAGGATGAGGACAGCCACACCCAAATACATACAACACCACATACACAAGCACACATAAAAGTATGTTACAAGCTTTGGTAAAATACACACATTTATATGTACAGCAATATG
>NW_008467119.1:0-916 GCF_000622305.1 Nannospalax galili
GGTAGGACGTGCACACTTCCCGCTGTGCGTGGCTCACACACCTGGGTAAGACGTATAGCAAGCACGGGACACTTGCTTTACCCAGCTGAGGACTCACTTCGGGTTAATCCCATTTTAGTGTTACTCCAGCCTGACCTCCAGTTCCTCCTTTAAAATGTGGGCAGCCTCGCCAACCCTAAGTCCTCCCTCTGGAGCCAGACTCTTGCCCTTACCAGGCTCCTGGCACTTAACAGCACCTACGTGTGGTGGGGCCCCTGTGGTACCACCACTGGCTCACAGCAACCATGTGCAGCTGGCAGCGCTTGCCACTAACCCTGAGGCTCCCACAAGAGTGAAGCCTTTCTTGTTTGCTCCCGGGAGCTTTTCTGCAAGCCTGAGTGGCCTAGCTTACTTTAGAGGTTTTAGATAGTTTTGTCTTTATGGTGATGCTCCAAATCTGCCTTAGGGAGTGCATCAGATTGGGGTCACGGGTGACACTAGCAGCTCATCTGGACAGAGGGCACCATGGGAAGATGGCCACTTTGTTGGCCCTTCCCGGCCTGTCTTCAAGCTGATACAGTGAGCCTATGTGTGAATGTGTACCTGTGCATGTGTGAATGCATTCATGTGTGCATGTGTGTGCATGCATATATCCACTCGTGTGCATATGTGTGTGCATTCGTGTGCACGTGTATTCGTGTGTGTGCATACATGTATATGTTTGTGCATGTGTGTGCATGCATATTTGTATATGTGTGTGTGTATGCGTGCTTATATGCACGGTGGCCCTGGTTTTGTCTCCACAGGCTGGTGACGTGGCTTCCTGACATTCCTGATGACATCCAGTGGCTGCAGTGGGCAATGTCCCAGATTTGCGCCCGCATGATGATGTGTCTCCTCCCTACTTCCAGGTAAACTGGCTGAGGGCGTGTGGGCC
>NW_008467120.1:0-916 GCF_000622305.1 Nannospalax galili
GTGTCATCACAATGCTCAAATGTGCCATCCCAATGCTCAGTGTGCCATAACGGTGCACCAATGTGTTATCTCAATGCCCCTATGTGTCATCAGAGCTCTCCAGTGTCTATTGCAATGTTTCATGTGTCACCACAATGCTCAGCGTGCCATAAAATGGACCAGTTTGTCATTACACTGCTTCAATGTGACATTACAGTGCTCCAATGTATTAAGGGCATGCTCCAGTGTGACATCACAATCCTCCAATGAGCCATCAGAAGCCTCCAAAGTACGTCACAGTACTCAGGTGCCATCATTATGCTCCAATGTTTGATAACCGTGTTCAATGTACCACCACAATGCCCTAATGTGTGATCTCAATGCTTCAATATGTCATCACAATGCTCCAATATGACATCACAATGCTCCAATTTGTCATAACAATGCTCAGTATGCCATCACATTGCTCAGTGAGCTCTCAGAATGGCCCAGTGAGCTATCACAATGCTGCAGTGTGCCATCACAATGCTCCAATATGTCTTCAAAGTGCTCCATTTTGACATCACACACCTCAGTGTGCCATAACTATGCATCAATGAGTCAACAAGTGCTCAATGTTCCTTCCCAGTGCCCTAAAGTGCCATCATAATGCTCCAATGTGACATCAGAATGCTCCTGTGATCAGTACAGTGCTCAGTATGTCATCACAATGCTCAATGTTCCATCATTCACCTCCAATATGTCATCAGAATGCTCAAATGTGTTATCCCAATGTTCAGTGTGCCAGGACAGTGCACCAATGTCTCACCACAATGCCCCTGTGTGCCATCACAATGTCCTAATGTAACACAACAATGTTCAATATGCCATCACAATGCTCTAATATGTAATCATAATGTTTCAGTGTGCCCTCAAATCCCCATTGTGCCATCACAAT
>NW_008467121.1:0-916 GCF_000622305.1 Nannospalax galili
TGGGTGAGATTGAAGGGTGAGCATGACCATCTACATCCATAAAACTTTTGACCTAGAACATGCCTAGAATTAATGGAGGTATTCATCATTTGTTGATTTCGCAAGGACAGTAGCAAAAACCCCACACACTTGAAGTGTGATATTCTTATGTCATATCTCAGAATCATTAGATTCTCAGGAAATATCAAAGTACAAATGTGTCTCTCATTACAGGTTATACATTGAAATGTATAGTATTGGACATCAATTAACACTGAGTTAATTTGTACATGATTGTTACATCTTTTGATAATACATTGATAAAATGTCCATCAAGAAGAATATAACAAGTCTACAGGAGAAATTAGAGCTTTATAGAAAAATTTCCTAGTGAAATGGTCAAGTTCAGTGTGTGGAACTCAATGATACAACACAGAGGTTTAGTGGGATCCTTCAGAAATATTCTTTCTCGCAGCCTCATTCACCCTCCCAGCATCCCATCTCTCCTCCAAGCCTGGGCACTGGCCCATTTCTTGTCTTGGTACCCCAGATCCCTGGACTGACCTCTTGGCCCAGACTCCACTCCTGATCCTTTACATCCAAACCAAACAAATTCCTCCCTATAGTCTCTGGGAGCCATTGGGACCTCTTCCTGTCCCCACCTCCCATTGCATCCCTGGTCAGCCCATCCCCCAGCTTCCTGGGGGCAGCATTTTTCCTGGGCCCAGATCCCAGGCCAGCCCACTGTTCAAATTCTGGAGGCCAGCCTCTTTCCTGGGTAGATCCAGACTTTTGGAGAAACCCTAAGAGCATCTGATCCTCATCCAACTTGGGCCTCTGTGGGAACTCCTTAGCAGCAAGTTGAAAGCAATTTTGTACCCCCAATATAAAATCAAAAGGGAGAACTTGAAGCCTAGACCAACCAGCTTTTCATGCC
>NW_008467122.1:0-916 GCF_000622305.1 Nannospalax galili
CTGTGTGGATTTCCAGTTTCTGATTTAGTGTCACTTCCTCTAGGAGGCCTCCCTAACCTACCTCCCTCTTTCCCCAGCAAGATATGGTCCTGTGTAGAAAGGACAATTTGAAGACTGGACATTTATCATGGAGTGGAATCTTGACTTTCCTCCCATTTATAGATGACCTGCAAGTTAACTTTCCCCCTCCTGGATGTCATTTTTTCATACCATGATCTGAGGAAAGTAATCCCTATCTATAGGTTCATTGATGGTCTAATATGATAACATTGGCAAAGCTCTCACACTATGCTGGTGACTTAGCATAAGAAGCTCAATGACAAGTGACCTTTATGAACTGTGTCACTTACTGTATGACTTTTCTCTGTTCCCCTAAGAGACCTGAGACATCGCACACCTCTTGCTTATTGTTTCAGACTGCAAAACATCAGTGTCTAGTAAAGTGCTGGCAGCCAATTTTTATTTCCTAATCAGTGAATGATTTTTAGACTTTTCTTGTAATGAGGTTTTTCTTCTAGTCTTAGTTTCTGTGTTTATTATCTCCTTTCTCTTGTACTAACCTAGCAAGCAATGAAAACAGAAAGTCTTTTCTCTAGGCACTATGCCTTATGTTCCTATGACCCACTAGGTTAGCCCTCTCACAGCCCAGCTTTCGGTAGGACAGGACACTGGATGCTTGGAATGGCAGATGCCACGCCTACACTGTCTTCACCAATCATCTCAGGATTAGACCACTTGGTGTTAGCCCTCTGCCTATTTAACTCTTCTTTGGGACTATGCTGTTCCCAACCCCTGCTTTTGCTCACATTTGTCAACAACAAAAGCTTTGAAAATGTAAAGTCAGGAAGAGTAAATTCACCTTCATCCAAAAACCTCATGCCTCCTTCCCTTCTCTAAGGACAGATTTTTTTTTTTT
>NW_008467123.1:0-916 GCF_000622305.1 Nannospalax galili
ACACACACACACACAAATGTGTACAAACAAATATATAATTTTAAATCTAGGTTCCACATATGAAACAAAACATGCTGTATTTGTCTTTCTGAGTCTGATTTACTTTGTTTAATATAATGATCTCCAGTTGCATTCATTTTCCTTCATTTTTCTTATGGCTGCATACAATTCCATTATGTTTCTATACCATACTTTCTTTATCCATTCATCCTTTGATAGACATCTAGGCTTCTTCTATTTCCTAACTCTTGTGAATAGTACAGCAATGCACATGGATATTCAAGCATTTCTGTGATATTTTGGCTTACAGTCCTTCAGATGTATACCCCCAAAATGGTACAGCTGAATCATTTGTGGATCCTAGCACCAAATCTTTGTATGTGAGCGTATATCCTGATGTAACTACAAGAACCAGGGAGGTAAAGGGAAAGAAGGAACAGTAGGCAATAGGTGTTACTAAGGGAGAAATGGGTAAAATGGGAGGGGGAGGTTCATATAAGGATCTATGGGGATAAAGGGAAAGAAGGAGCTCAAGAGAGAGATGGGACAATAACAAACTGAAAGTGTCAAGGGAGAAATGGGGGAAATGGGGATAACTTGAAGGGGACATGGAGGGAGGGTTAGACAGCAAAAGAGAGAGAACAGAGATAAATAATGCTTAGTATAAAAAAACAGGGGAAATCATATTAGTCCAACAACCTATTGGCAAATTACACCCACAATATCTCTACATGAGTCCATTTGCATAGTTGAAGACTACATAACAAGAAACAGTGACAAGCAGGAGAAACCTTCCTTTGAGGTGTTGGCCAGAGTAGTCCAGGAGACTCCCAAAATTACACAAGCTTTACCACAGCCTGTGATTTCCTTCCAGAACTTGAAGGTAAGAGCTTATTGCTGAAGATAGGACATACTT
>NW_008467124.1:0-915 GCF_000622305.1 Nannospalax galili
CCTGAAAATTGGAAACAATTTCATTCATTTTTTTAAATATTTATTTTTATTTTATGTGTTTGAGTGTATTGTCTGCATGTATGTAAGTGTACCCATGTAGTGTAATGTCTGTAGAGGTCAGAAAAGGGCATTGGATCCCCTGGAAGTAGAGTTACAGACAGTTGTTAGCTACCATGTGGGTGGTAGGATTCAAACCTGGGTCCTCTGCAAGAGCAGTCAGTGCTGTTAACCACTGTGCTATCTTTCTAGCCCCTGGAAACAATGTTTTAAAGCAGGGTCAAAGTTGAACACTTTGTTTTTGTTGTTCTGACTTTTGGTTGATTTTTCAGTTACCAAAATATTTTATTAGAACTCTTCACTTTTACCATTATGAGTTTTTCTGGTTAAAGTTGATGGAGTCAGTGACTGATTGGCATTGACAACAAGGATTTCTTCCATCTCCTAAAATGTGAGGAAAAAGATCTTTAACTGTTGGTTGTATCCTGTGGGTGGTAAAACTCTAGCAGAAGCAGTTTAGGGTTCCTATCACCTAAAGTTCAGTGTCCTTGATCTTTCAGAATCAATAGATAGTCGTAGGCATTATTTTAATTAATGACCGGGGCAAGTCACGTGTCCATCCCTAAAGCAATGACTGAAGCGTATAGAATTACCTTCAAAACTGTCAGAGTAGGTGTCTACTGCCTATGTGGGGTTTAATAACACTTTCTGTCTTGAAGGCAATTATGTACTTCAGCAGTAGACAGTTTGACAGGACTAGATATATACAAATATGTTATCATGCACATATGGTATTACATAACATGCAAAATTCAAAGAAGTGGCAACTGGTACAAGTTTTGGTACAGCAGGAAAAGAAATGTGGACTTGGGATTCCTGGAAGGTGTTGTCAGTGTTACAGGAACATGAGGAGTTCAT
>NW_008467125.1:0-915 GCF_000622305.1 Nannospalax galili
TTCCCAGATCATCACCCCACACCACTCAGTCCCTCTGCCTGATGGGAGAGGAGGCACAGTATTCCTGTGTGGGAGGCAGGACATACTGGGTGAGTGAGAGAAAAAGGCAGTATGTGAGGCAGATGCTAAAGGTGAGTTACTGTAGGGAAGGTTGAATGATCAGAAGGTAGACTTCCATAAAGTTTCTCAGTTGAGTCCAGACTGACTTAAATGTCCAGCCTAGGATTCCTTTTAGACTATTGGTTTGATGCATTTCTACAGTTAATGACTTTTGTTCAAATTAAATCCTTCTTGCTCCAAGTCGTTAAGGCTAAGTTATTTGGTGTTTATTTGTTTGTTTGTTTTTTGAGACAGGGTTTCACTATGTAACCCTGGCTGGCCTGGAACTCAGTATATAGAGGACTAGGCTGGCTATTGAACTCATAGAGATCTACCTGCCTCTGCCTCTTAAGAGCTGGGATTAAAGGTGCATGCCATCACATCCAGTTAAAAATTATTTTAAAATAAATTTACGTGTGTGTGTTTGTGTTTCTCTGTGTGTCTGTGTGGACATGCACGAGTTCATGAAGATGCCTACAGAGGCCAGAAGAGGGCATCAGATCCCCTGAAGCTGGAGTTACAGGTGGTTATGATTTGCTTTCTGTGGGTGCTCAGAATTGAATTCCAGTCCTCTGGTAAAGCAGCAAGTGCTCTTAACTGCTGAGCCATCTCTCTAGCCCCTTAAGTCTCACTGTTTATCTACAGATAAAGGAAGTTAATTAAAAAAAATATGCCAGGCGTGGTGGCACATGCCTTTAATCCTAGTACTCGGGAGGCAGAGGCAGCCGGTCTGCATAGTAAGTTCCAGTCTAGTTGGGGTACAGGGAGACCCTATCTAAAAAAAGCATATATATATATATATATATATATATATAT
>NW_008467126.1:0-916 GCF_000622305.1 Nannospalax galili
TCTCCTCTCCTCTCCTCTCCTCTCCTTTAAGAAGCTTCTATAATGGTAACTTCTATGTGACTTTTTCTAAAGTCCTTTAGTGTTACTTATTTTTTCCTATCCTCCCTTCTCTACCCTGACCTCCTAGTCCCCACCCCATTTAACCCTTTCTACCCTAATGTAACCCTTCCCTCTTCATACCACTGCATTCTGCTGCCCTCCCCAGAAAACTGTATTTATTTCCTGAATTCTCTGGTCCAATGTGAACCATGCGTAGCTAAGATTTCAGAGCTAGCACCGAGCTACAAAACAGAACACGTGCCACGTGTCTTTCTCGGTCTGGGTTACCTCACTCAGGATGTTTCCAGTTCTAACCATTTACTTGCTGTATTATTTACTTTTCTGTTTCTGTGATAAAACACTAGGATCTTCGCAGTTTGTAGAATGAAGAGCTTATCTGATTTAAAATTCCGAAGGGATTAGAGTCCATAATGGTGGACAAGGCATGGCGGCAGAGGTGACCAGAGCAGAAACCTGAGTGATCTCATATTCAAGGAGGCACTTGAAGTACAGAACGACTGGAAATCTGGTCAGGCTTAAGAATTCTCAAAGCCTGCCTCCACCACACTTACAAATTTATAATTTCTTTTTTTAAAGGGCTGCATAACATTCCATTGTGCATATGCACCACGCCTTCATTATCTGTTCATCAGTTGATGGACATCTAGGTTGTTTTCAGCTTCTGGCTATTAGGAATAGGATAGCAATGAACATGGATGAACAGACATTTCTGTAGTAGGATATAGAGTCTTTCAGTATATGCCCAAGAGTGGTATGGCTTGATCATATTATAGACCCATTTTGAAGTTTTTGAGGAATCACCACACTGATTTCCATAGTAGTTACCACAGTTTGCACTCCTGCCAGCAGTGGATAA
>NW_008467127.1:0-913 GCF_000622305.1 Nannospalax galili
GGGTCCTCTGCAAGAGCAGCCAGTGCTCTTAACCACTGAGCCATCTCTACACCCCTCAAATTTGAGTTTTTCTGTACCATCCAGGTCATCCGAATTTAGACTATAAAATTAAAATTTAAAAAGTGAAAAGAAAGCTGGGTGTGGTGGCACTTGCTTTTGATCCCAGCACTTGAGGCAAAGGCAGGCATATTTCTGTGAGTTCAAGGCCAGCCTGGTCTATGTAGTGAGACCCTATCTCAAAACAAAACCAAGCTGTAAACTTCATGAGTTCCTGGTTGTAGATACTAATTCTCAGGGGATTTGCTTTTTTTAAATTATTTTTTCCTTTTCTTTTTACATGGCACCAAACTTTGAGGCATATGTGTTCATTAGTGGAGGTGTACAGGGTCTATTTTTAATTCATCCTTTTACAGAGTACGTAGTTCTGCCAGAACCCAACTTTATGCTGGGAACTTTAATCAGAGTCCCCATTTTGGCCGAGACCTGTCTTTGTCTCAGTCCCTCTTTGCCAGGAGGGGGAAACAGAAAGTCGCTACCACTAGTTATTTATAAGTCCTAAATTTCGTGTGATCAATCAAAATAAAAAATAGCATAACAGCTGGCTTCTCATCCTCTGAGGTGTGACAGGTGATGGGGAGAGCAACAAAGTGAAATCAGCAGGACTTTGGATCAGACAGACTTGGTCACTACCACCTGCGAGATAGGTGGTCCGGGAAAGTCACCTTGCTTTCCTGAACCTTAAATCCCCTCTACCCCAATTTGGTCTCGTTTTGAGATAGGGTCTCTCTGTAACTCCAGCTGGCCTGGAATTCACTATGTAGACCAGGCTGGCCTTCAACTCACAGAGATGTAGACCATGCTCGCCTTGAATTTACAGAGATCTGCCTGCTTCTGCCTTCTGAGTGCTGGGATT
>NW_008467128.1:0-916 GCF_000622305.1 Nannospalax galili
TCCGGTACTAGTCATTTCTGACTACCTCTTTGGGCTGTTGGTGCCACAACTATAAAATGCATCATTTTACTTTATAAGTCTGAGGAGGGACCAGTAAAAACTTTATGGGCTGGTAATTTTGATATAGAATATGCATATAAAATTGCCTAATTGCAGTAAACTTCCTCCTCCCTTCCCTTATTTTTTTATTTTATATTTATTGTTTGAGCATTTCATACCTGTATATAATGTGTTTCTATCAGTTTTACCCTCTAGTCTCTCCTCACCAGCTCCTCCCATACCGAGCGATACCTCTTCTCCCTCCCAACATCATGGACTCTTTTTTTAAAACCCACTGGGCCCACTTAGTGTGCTGTCAGTATGTACATGGGTATAGGGCCATCCACTGGAACGTGGGTAGCCTACATGGGTAGCCTATCAGGGACCACCTCCCTGAAGGAAACTGACTCTCTCGCTCCAGTAACCATTGCCAGCAGCTCTTCAGCTGGCGGTGGAGATGGCTGAGCCCTTCCACACTTCCATGCTTGAATTTGGCTGGCTTCATCTTGTGGAGAAACAGATGAACACTGGTTTGAAACTGTTTTCTGGACACGATAGAGCCATTGCACTAGTGGCTGTAACCTCTCCCTTATCTTACCCTTGGCTTTTGGGACATGTGATTGTCCAGAAATCCCTTCATGGTTGTAACATAACCCACCCCCCATACATAAGTGCACTCTTTATGAGGTGGGCAGGTATCTTAGGTCCCATGGTGATGGCTTTACATAACCCTGGGGATTCCAGGGTCTTCTGTTCATAATTTCCTCCAAGAAGCAAGGCCAATAATAAGAATTTCCTGCTTATTAGCAGATAACAGTATGAATAGGGCAAAAAGTCAGTTGATACAAACTGTCCCTTACTAGCTATGATTTTGGGG
>NW_008467129.1:0-916 GCF_000622305.1 Nannospalax galili
CCCCCCACCCCTGCACCCCCTCCCTGGAGGTTCTGCCTCACCTCAGGCAGTTTCCTAACCTCTTGGCCAGGAAGACCTGGTGTTACAGACAGGAAACTGAAGCTCAGAGTAGCCACCCCTCCAGGAAGAAAAACTAGGTGTGGCTCTGTCTGGATTTCCCTTTCTTTATTCTCAACTCTGTTTATTTAAAAAACCAGTTTTCCTCCCAGCCTTGCTAGTGGCAAAATTTGTCTGGAAAGCAATTTGGCAAAACTTTAAACATGACTCCCCAGCACCAAACACCACCAAAACAATCCTGTACCTCATGACCCAGCAGCCCACTTCTGGAAATTGTTCCACTGTGCATAATTAAGTGTGTAATGTATCACTGCCCTCAGAGGTCTGTGGCTGCACTGAGTGGTATGGGCAGAGGATTGAGACCTGGCTAAGGCTTTATCAAGGAAGGGGTGCTGGTTATGTGGATTTAACACAGCTATTTCAAGCAAGGTTGTAACAGTGGCTTATTCTCTGGGCACTGGGCTGATATTTTCCCTCTGATCTTTTGCAAGGATTTCATGTCCTGCATTCTAGAAAATTCCTTACTTTTGTTTGTTTCTTTGTTTTTAGAAATGGGGGCTCACTATGTAGGCCAGGCTGGTCTTGAACTCTCAGTCCCTCTCCCTCTTCTACCTCCCTGGAGCCGGTGTTCTAAATTCTAAAGAAGCTGCAACTTAAAGGTAAGATGTTAACTGAGAAACAACCTCAGATATAGAGAATACAGAGCGTCCGGGGAGACCCTCACATAACATCAGAACAGGCAATGTCCGCCCCCTTTCAGTTTTTAGTTCTGTGCATCAACTAACACAAAACATGTGAACTGCTGGGAGGGCTGACTTGCAGGAAAGTCGTATCTGTGTTAAAAGAATACTGGGGGGGG
>NW_008467130.1:0-916 GCF_000622305.1 Nannospalax galili
CACACTGGAGCATTGTGATGGCACATGAAATATTGTGATGGCACATTGGAGCACTGTGATGACACATTGGATCATTGTGATGGCACATTAGGACTTATGATGGCACACTGAGCATTGTGATTACACATTGGAGCATTATGATGGCACACTAGACCATTGCGATGACGTATTGGAGTCTTATGATGACACATAGAGGAATTGTGATGGCACATTAGAGCATGATGACACAATGAGGCATTGTGATGACAAATGAAACATTGTAATGGCATATTGGAGCATAGTGATGGCACATTAGGGCACTATGATGACACATTGGGGCATTGTGATGGCACAGTTGGCATTGGGATGGCATAGTGGAGCACTGTGATGGCAAGTTGGAGCACTGTGATGATAATATTGAAGCCTTGTGATAACACATAGGGGCATTGTGATGGCACATCGGACCATTATGATGACACATTCGTGCATTGTGATGGCACACTGCAGCATTGTGATGGCAAAAGAAACATTGTGATGTCACATTGGAGCATTGTGTTGACACATTGGGGCATTGTAATGGCACATTGAGCATTGTGATGGCACATTGGGGTATTATAATGATACACTGGAGCATTGTGATGGCGTGATAGAACACTGTGATGACATAGTGGAGCCTTGTGATAGCACATAAGGGCACTATGATGACACATTGGGGCATTGTGATGGCACATTGGAGCATTGGATGGCACAAGAAACATTGTGATGGCAAATTTAAGCATTGTAATGGCACATTGGAGCACTATGCTAACACGTTGGAGCAATGTGATGGCACATAGGGGCATTGTAATTCCACATATGAGGACTGTGATGACACATTAGAGCATTGTGATGGCACATTGGAGCATGGTGATGGCATGACAGAGCACATATTGAAGCA
>NW_008467131.1:0-915 GCF_000622305.1 Nannospalax galili
GTGGCAGAGGGGAGAGTTCTCATCCTGAAGGAAGAAGAGAGAGGGAGCAACAAGATTGAGATAGACATGAAGTCTTTCAGAGGGCAGAAACAAATTATGTGTTTAAATGTTGTACATCAGTGACCTATTTCCTCCAATCATGGCTGGATGGAGGACCAACTATGAAGTCATGATTATATCCCTCATGATCCAATCACCTTTCCTTAAATCCTTTTCTGAATCCTGATGTCCACAGCCCAAATATTGAACACATGAGACTCTGGGAGTCCTTTTTATGCCCATACCCAAAGATTCATGATTTACTAGACAACAAAACATTGGAAATGATGAAACGTGACTTATTTGCTCTGCTATCCATGGAACACACTTTCAAATGTTTCATGCCTCAGGCTCTGATTTTAGTATTAGATGCCTAGAGTTCAGGGCCCTTATTTTGATTCTACATAGTTCCTAAAATGTCACATATCTCAATGTTTCTGAATGTCCCTATGCAATTCTTATGTGGTTTACTTGCATATTACACATGTGAGAACTAGTACATATTTTCATTAGAAAATTATGTAGCTCCTTAACAATATATGTGGTTTTAAATGACTTCATCTAGAGAGCAGTACTTAGAATTTAACTTACAGAGCTAGGAGTGATGGTGCATGACTTTAATCCCAGGACTGAGGAGGCAGAGGCAGATGAATCTTTGTGAGCTCAAGTCTAGCCTGGTCTACATAGTGAGTTCATAGTGGCCAGCTGGGGGCTACTGGGAGACTCTGTCTCAAAAAGAAAGAAAAAAAAGAATTGAACTTGGAAATATAAACTACTCTACAGAGAACATACTAATGTAAACATTCTCTTTTTAAAAAAAATATCTTATTTTTATGTGTATGCATGTATTGCCTGCATGTAGGTAAGTGCACCTGT
>NW_008467132.1:0-916 GCF_000622305.1 Nannospalax galili
TCCCTTCATTCCACCTATTCACAGCTCCAACACTGCAGTCCCACCAGGTTGCACAACTCATCGAGTCTTTCTGGTTTCACCTCCCTGTATTCCCTCTGGTCCTCTCTTCCTCCTTGCTCGGGTAAACCTCCCAGATCAGTTGCACCTCAGCAATTTTGCTCTTGTCACTGGGCAACATCTTCCAACTCCATACTTGAACTTTAGCTGTTGGATGCGGCGAAAGACCAGCAGACACACACCAATGGTCTCCTTTTATATAAGACAGCTCACCTCCAAGAGGCTCCGGGCAGTGGCTCTGCAGCTGTAGGGCCTTTCAGGCTCCCATTGTCCTGAACACTTCATCTCTTCTCCCCATTCCTTCCTCTCTGATCACGCTCAGCTAACGACCTCATTTCCTCTTCCACTGGTGAAGCTCAGGCCCTCTCCTTATACCCAGCCTCCCCTGCTCACATACACCCCATCTTCCCTCCTATGACACCAAGAGCCTACCACACCAAGCTGATGCCACCCCTCCACTCTCCACTCCTCCGTAGTAGCATCTCATCCCTCGCACCCAAAGACATTGCTGCGGCTGTCCTCCTGACTCCCCAGTCACAAACCTTCCCTGTCACTGAGTTTTTACTTTGAGGAAACAAATATGTTCTTACAAATAATATGCTTCCCTATTAAAATAGAGAGATAGAGAGGTGATAGATGGATATGTAAGTATAGATGGTAGGCAAATAGATAGCAATAGATAATAGATGACAGATAATAGATGATAGACATGGATGATGGATAGATACATATAGATGATAGATATAGATGGATAATAGATGATATCAATGATTGGTAGATAATAAATAGATGATAGGGGTAGATGGTAGATGACAGATGATAGATAGATGATAGATAGAAGATAGATAGATAGATAGAT
>NW_008467133.1:0-916 GCF_000622305.1 Nannospalax galili
ACTTTTAAGGACAAGACCTACCTTAATAGTTGGTTACTTCAATAACCCAATCTTTCCAAAAGATACGTCGCTTGGAAAAAAAAAATGGAGAAATGTCTAAGTTCCATGATATCGTTCATCAAATGGGTGTACTAGACAGGTACTGAGTATTTGAACCAAGTACCAAAGACGACACATTGCACTCAGCAGCCCATGCGAGTTGATCACACACCGGGACACAAAATAAACTTCAGGTCTAAAAGCATGGAACTAAGTCCATACAGTCTATCACATCGCACTGTAATAAAGCTTAAAATCAACAGCACAATAAGCTCTAGCGACTTCGAAACTCATGGAGTGAGGAATAGACATAAAAATATCCAAGAGCAGAAATTGATGGAATGCTTACAATGAAAACACTACAAAGTATCAACCGAAAAGCTTGCTCTTTGAGAAGATAAATAAAATAGACCCTTATCTCCATTAACGAAGAGAAAGAAAGAGCAAATTCAAATAAAGTCAGATACGAAATATAAGACATCACAACCGACAGCGGAAAGATATAAAATATTCCAAGGAAGCAGATTAGAAACCTAAACTCTATTGAATGACAAAAATCGCAAGGACGGGAGTAAATTTCTAAATTCACTGAAACCACTAAAAATCAACTAGGAAGAGATCAACGGCTTGAAGAGGTCCACAACAAATAAAGACATTAAAACGGCCAAACAAAACTTTGTGACCAAGAAAAGCCCAGGCACAGTGGGCTTCACAGAAAAGTTTTAGCAGCAAGTCAAGGAAGATTTACATCTAGTGCTAGTTCAGCTGATGTGAAAACCGGAGAGAAACGTATGAGCCTCAAAAGCTGATTGAAGATTACACATATGAAATCCACATGTGAGTGCACGTATGTATAGCTGGATTCCCTTAGTCTGTC
>NW_008467134.1:0-916 GCF_000622305.1 Nannospalax galili
GGGGAGGAGATGTTCCTTACTGGTCAGCTTACCATGTGTCCACATGTTGGAATTTGGAAAACATTATTACTTCAGCCCCATGCCCACCCTGCACACTAGCAGTATTATTTTTTGTTTTTACATTGAACTCCAGAATGTCTCCTTCACATTTACATGGGAACTTCTCTCTTTTCCATAATTAAACACCAAATTCTCAAACACCCCTGCTCCCTGGAGGTAAAAGAAGTATGGGGAGCCCCCCCACCAATAAACTGGATCTGCTACATAGCCCAGGTTAGCCCCTTGCAATGTTGGGATTAGTCATGGGCCATCATGCCTGGCTCATTCCTCCCTATTTTAAACTAAGGGCTCCAGAGAGAGTTCTGGAAAGAACGCAGCAACTAGGAATGCTGACAGAAGTCCCTGCACCCATCTCCAGAGGCCATTGTATGGAAGCCACCACCCAACTCTGTCTCAAAGGTCCACTCCTATGTTGGTGGCTGACCCTCCTCCCTCTGCCCTGCCAGGGAGAGGGGGTGAAGGACTGATAGTCACAGACACAGGTGGCGCCACTTCCACGGTTAATCAGTTTACCTGAGATGTGTATTTGGCTGGACCCCCTCCTGGAGACCTTCCCTGGTCACTCAGGGCCAGAGAATAATTTAAAAGTTCTTCAAAGCGGGGAGCCCCTACTTGGGAGACAGCGAGGGACAGACTTTACTCTTCAAAGTGAGAACAAACGCAAAAGGATTTAACACTTAGTAGGCGGTCAATAAATGTTAACTTGCTTTCTCAAGTTTGGGCCTCCTCTCCCAAGAGCCAGCTCAAATCCAAACCCATCTTCCTTTCCTTCTAGAAATTCAACCCGATCAGAGACCTTTTGTATTTGGAACTAGTCGTCGCCACTTTCCTTCCCCCCCCCCCCCCCCCCCCCCCC
>NW_008467135.1:0-916 GCF_000622305.1 Nannospalax galili
ATCTCTAGCCTTCTACTGCTTTTAATTGTTAAATTAAACTTAATTTAATTATTAATGCATAATATTTGTTCATCTTTATGGGTTACATTATGGTAACATAATGCACACTTACTGAGTGATGGCTTCTCTGTTGCATTTTAAAAATGCAACATAAAAATCTAATTGACTTAAGATTCTAGAATGGGATACGTCATCCCATATCATACAATTATTATTTCAGTGAGTCAAGCTCAAGAGGTTGATTTTAGTGACAGAACAGGGCTAAAGAAATCAGAAACAGACCCCTAAAAAGAACTGGTCATTTTTGGATTTTCTTATACAATAGGGTCAGGGAGACAGAATAGTAATTAAAACAAACAACTAATTGTTAGCATCAGGTTCTGCTTCCTTTTATTTTTTGTATGGGCCAAAGCAAAGTGAACGGAGATGGAGACTGACCTGTTATGAGAAGGAAGTGTGACTGTGGTCTCTCCCTGAGGATTTCTCATGTTGGGTGACACCTTGTTTCTAGTTTGTTGATGGAAACTCTGGCATGGTTCTGTTTTGATACTTAGTGTGATCTGTGAGGTGCCCAGTGTAAGAGCCCAATCCAGTTCAGAGGCTGACTATATTTTTTTTTAACCATATACAACTACTATGAGCTTTTCTTTGAGTTTGTATTGTTCTGCTGACCTCTACTTCTGAATGGTGGTAGGAAGCTCTCAACCTTCCTCTCTATGCTGACATGAACTTGCCATGTCTGCACTTACATTATTTCCTGTTTTATGAACTGCTCCTCTGCTTCCCCTCCCAACTGCGAGTTTCTGTACCATTTGATGAGGGGTTATAGGGCTAAGCTGGACAACCGTGACCTTTAGTTATCAAAGTTTTTCCAAATCAATGCTCTTTGCTGATGAGTAATTTCTGTTCTGTTCTG
>NW_008467136.1:0-916 GCF_000622305.1 Nannospalax galili
AAAGTGCTTCCATATCAATATGAAAATTTGTTTCCATCATTAAAGAATTGTAAAATTTTATGTATACCAAAGAATTGTTTTAAGCTGAATTTCTTTATGATTTATTATCAGTAAATGTGTGATTTTTATATACCTGTATATCAGAGTCACAGAAAAGCTTCTTGGGTGAAAAGGCTTATGTGTGGAAAAAGCTTAAGAGACACTGATCTAGTGGGAAGGTTTAAAGCCCTTTACTTCCAGGCAAGACCACACTTACTGGACATTTACATAGAATGTAAACAAACCACAAAGAGCCTGGTGCAATCAGGATTTCATGCCTTCTTTGGCTGCAATAAAATTAAATTAAAAGGAAGTAGAAAATAATAACACATAAGAAAAAACACATTCCTATCTTAGAAATTTAAAGATAATGTTTTCAGTAAACTCTTGAATTAAGAAAGAAACCCTATTGCATTCTAGTAGGAAACATTTGGAGCTGAGTGACAGAGCTGATAAAATGATAGCTGAGGAGAATATAAAAGGGATTTTATACCTGGAAATGCTTAGAAATGCTTTGTAGAAAAAGAAAAGGGCCACAAGTCAATATGGTGAGCATCCAACTTAAGAAAAGAGTGGGAAAAAGAACAAAGAATGCCTGACGGTGAGGTCTTGTGGAGATGCTTTCATACTTCTCTTTACCTCTCCCTCAAAGAGAAGACTTTCTGATGCACAATTTTGGGAAAAATACAGCATGTTTCACCCAGATCTTCTGGAGTTTTCTTTGTGAGATCTTGCTGCCTTTGGGAGGATAACCTGTGTCTTGATCTGCTCTCTTACCACATGGTAAGCTTGGTTGTTCATGCTCACCCTCTGATGAGGTGCACTTGTCTGTTTCAGCAACACTTGTGACTAAGATAGGTGACTCCTAATTCTCAGG
>NW_008467137.1:0-916 GCF_000622305.1 Nannospalax galili
TTGTTGTTGTTATGTGACATTAGTCCATGGTGCTCTTGTTAACGACCAAAAGAAGGGAGCACTGTAAGCCACGGTTTCTCAAACTTGAGCTCGTAATGACATTACCTGGGAACTAGGAAAAGCAAGTCTTCAGGCTGAACTTGGAGCCCACTGAGTCAGGAACTCTGAGAGAAGTCAAAGCATTTGTGCTCACCATGTCCTTCTGCTGAGGTCAAGGTCTGGATCACTGCTGCAAATGGACCTGCTACCTTGTGATGGTGGAGTCTTAGCTGCCCACTGTCTCACACTGTGAGTCTTCCCCAGCTAATGTGTTGTTATGGGGATTTGGGGCTTTCAAGAAGTGGTTCCTCGCTTGTGGAAGTGGGTGGACCTTGAAGGTTCTGCTTCTGATCCACGACTGCATTAAGAACCATCTGCCAATACTCCAGCCATCAGGAATTCTGCTGAGCCTCCCCACCACAATGGGACATGGCCCTTTGAAACCATGAGCTAAAATGAAACAGTACTCCATGTTTCTGTTAGAATGTTGTCAGTGTGATGAAAACGCTAACTAACTCAAATCCTCAAGGAACTCACTCCTGACTGTGAAAACAGGCAGCTCTGACAGGTAGAGTAGTGTTCCACATCCACACAGCTGCAGGTTGAGGGCTGGCTCCCAGCCCTTGGTTGGACCCTCAGGAGATCCAGCACAGCTTTCGAATTCCATTAGAGGCATGTAACAACTGCACTTTGTTTTCAACTCTATTAAGATGCAAACCCATTAGCTGTGTTCCTCAGACATCCATTCTCAGTCTCTTATGCAATCCGGGATGCTTTAGATCCCTTTCTGGGGAAAAGGCTTAGACTGTGTAAGAATATGTAGATACGGGGCTGGAGAGACTGCTCAGCGGTTAAGAGCACTGACTGCTCTTGCAGA
>NW_008467138.1:0-916 GCF_000622305.1 Nannospalax galili
AAAAAGACATAATAATAATAATAATAATAATAATAATAATAATAATAATAAAATAAAAGCCAAAACTGCAATAGTGCTTGAATGTGAGTATTTTGAATAGTTAATCCTCATATATCATGCAATGGGATATACTTCAGTATGTGGAGAACTGAAACATTCTACACAATGTTTGCTGCTTTCAAAACTTTTTATGAAATAATTGACTTATGAAAAATTTAGGAAGCTTTGAACACTAAGGCTGCTCTTCTGGGGAAGAAAGTCGATACTGCAATAATCACGCTTCTTAATCCTCCCTGGTTACGCCCTTGTACAGGTTGCTGACAGGGCCTCTTTCTCTTCCTTGACAATCAGATCCTCCCTTTTTTCTCTAGAGAGCCCAGAGTCTGCAGTGGAACTGAGATGTTGCTTGCTAAGCTCATGATCATTCGGTTCATCTGGCCATACCCTTTCCTCACCTTCCAATGGTAGGCAAGAGTCCAGCCTCCAGGGGCCTGGCTCTAAGAACTCCCAGGGCAGAAGAATCAGCTAGTGCTACAGGTGGACCCAGTTCCCATCCACATGACAAAAAACCCAAACCAAAACAAAAAAGCCCTCATGGTCACAGGAACATTACTGTCCTTCCAGAACTCCCTTCTCCTTCAGCATTACCCTTGATGATGACAGAAGTCTGATTTATTTCACTCATGTCTGACTGTCCTCCAGACTCAGTCCACCAGGCCCTTGTGGGGGATCTGTCGTCTCTTTCTTGATCCTGACTCATCCTTGTTAGTCTTCTGGGAAGTTGTTTCCCTGGTTGTCACTATCCAAAAGCTCACTTGTGTTTTTTAGTATATCATATCCAAGCCTTTGTCAATAAGCTTTTGGTTACAGAAAGGTGAGACGGGAAACACAAACGGTGGTGCTAGTGAGGTCCTTC
>NW_008467139.1:0-915 GCF_000622305.1 Nannospalax galili
TAGAGAGGAAATCAGAACTTCATATTGAGTTCATTCAATTTAGAAATTGAACTAACCAAAAGTCTCTTCGGCCCTTCAAAGTTCTTACTTAATCTACATGACTTCCTATCAGCATTTCCCCCTGTCTTGCATAGTACTTTCAGGTGGCCCTGATACCTAGCAGCCTGAGATCCCTCGGTCAGCACCAAGCTTGGGAGTGTGCTGTACATCCTGGTGGCCCTGCCTCGGTTCTCTTGTTCTCCCTTCTTTTTCAACTGCTAGAGAATTTAACTTGCAGTTCTGGATCTGTGCCCCTCTCCCAGTCAGCCATGTGAGTTATGGCCATGATGGCTCTACTGAATTGAATGCTGAGGTTCACCCAGAGCCTGTGAGTGGGGCCTCATTGGGAAAAATGATCTTGCAGATCATCGTAATTAAGGAACTTGAGATGATAACATCTTAGATTGTCAGGCGAGCCCATCAACTAATGTTCTTACAAGAGACACACAGAGAAGAAGCACATAAAGAGGGGAAGGCCATGAGAAGACAAAAAGAGAGGTGAGTCATGAAGCCATGAGCTGGAAAGACTGGGAACCACCAGAAGCTGGAAGCAGCAAGGAAGGGTTCTGCCCTCCACCACAGTCCTCAGAGAGAACCCAGCCCTGCAAACACTTTGATGACACCTCTTGCCTCTACATTGTGAGAGAATAAATTAGTGTTAAGTGTGTTAATTTGTTGCAGCACCCTTAGGAAACTAGTTCAGTACCCAAACCTAGCCTTAATCCAAAAGCACTTGGGAGCTTATTAAACCCAATTCTAGGGCTTTATTTTAGGCTATTCCAATTCAGGGTGACATCAAGAAACAAAGTTTTGCTGGCACATGCTTTTAATCCTAGCACTCTGGAGGCAGAGGCAGGCAGATCTCTGTGAGTTCAA
>NW_008467140.1:0-916 GCF_000622305.1 Nannospalax galili
GCAGCTGGGCTGAGGTGGAGAGTGGGGAGTCCTGACTTCCACCTTCCCAACCCACCATAAGGAATTGAGAGCCAGTCACTCACCCCCATGGAGTCAAGTCACCAGAATGTAAATGGGGACTGTAGGATGGTGGATTCAAGGGAACCAGAGGTCATTATTGGGCTGGTGTGGCCTCTTCTGGAGATGCTGAATCCCTGCATGGGATTCACTCTCACCAAGTGAAAATGGCTTTCCTCCTGACCTCATAATCCATTTTAGTGCTGACCTTGACTGTGACATCCCCTGCCAGGGGAGGCCTCCAAAAGCTGAAGTGGACACACTTTCTACCGGTCATGTTACATTGTGCAGGAGTTGGTCACGGGGCCTGTGCATGGCATTTGGGCTTCTTCCCTCCAGCTCCTGGGAATCAGCTCTGGTGGAGAGCATGAGGCTAGAACTTAGATTCCCTGTGTTCACCACATCTAACTTTTCCATCTTTGGGCCCTAGGCCCGGTGAACTAGCCAGGTTGGTCAGAATGCTTAGAGGACATGTTGTTGCATGATTGTAAGCGTGGGAGTTGGTAAATGCAGAGACCCAGAAGGGGCCTGGCACACAGTAGGTGCTCAAGTCAGCAGTACTGTTCTCACTCACAGTCACTTGTGCCGCAGGACTGGATCTGATTGTCATCTTGCTGACCTTCCTCCTGCTGCTGTTTCTCCTCATCTTCCTCGTACTGTGGCGTAGGTGTCAAGGGAAGCACAAGAAAGATGGTGAGTAGGATGTGGGTAACCTGGTTTTCAGGAGGTGACAGGCTCCCCTGTGGATATCGAAACTGGGACTCAAGGCTACAGATCTGGAGAAACCAGCCAGATTTGGGCAGGTCAACCCAGAAGCACTTCTGAAGAATCCCAGATCAGACACACGTGATCTCAGTAC
>NW_008467141.1:0-916 GCF_000622305.1 Nannospalax galili
AGACGAACACAGCCCACTGTGGTTTCCTGGACTAAGAACTCCAGAGATGAGGTTTGAGTGGGTTCTGGAATGAAGTTTCCAGCTCAGTGTGGAGGGTGGGGCTTACTGCTGTTTCCTGGTGCAGAGGGTGAAGGAGCCACCACAGGGAGGGAACTGGGAGAGGGACAGAAAGCCATGTTCCTGGAGATCCTCCTTGGGCTCAGCTCAGGAACAGCTCAGGCATTCAGGCTCTGTCTCCCCAGTGGTCAGACAGGAAAACAGAGGGTCAGGGAGGTGAGGATACTCACCCACGCTCACTCTAGCACTGACTTGATCCTAGATTTGATGAGTCCACAGGGTCTCAGCCGTGCTCAGTGAGGTGCACACTTGGGCTGTCACCTCCTGCACTTTAGCAAAAGGATGAGGTGGGAATTATTTCACTCCAGGCAGAGAGGAAGAAAGGTGAGAGATTTTGCCCCTTTGCCTATAGGCATCAAGTTAAAATATGAGCCCCTTAAAGTGGCCTTGGAGTTTCTCCCTCTGAATGCTGTATGATCTTAGGTAAGTCATTCTTGTCTTCATCTAGTGTTCTCATCTGGGGAAAGGGCATGGGACTGTGACAGTGAGATGAATCCTCTGTGATTCGCTGTAGCTTTGAGTCCTTTCTACTACACTCCAACTTGCCATTGTGAGCAATGGTCTCAGCATTAGATTGCCAGATTCCAATCCTGGCTCACCCTCAGCTGCCTTGTGACCTAAAGCAAGGAACTTTCCTGTGACTCGGTTTATTTCTCAGAAAACAAGGATTAAAACGATTAAAAAGACATGTGCAGAGTCTTAGAGTAGCAGGTGGGTGCACACAGGCACCACACCAAGACTCTCCCATACCCATGCAGAGCCAGTCTATCCCAGGCAGGAATTACTTGCCCTGGGGAGT
>NW_008467142.1:0-916 GCF_000622305.1 Nannospalax galili
GCCTCTGCCTCCCAAGTGCTAGGATTAAAGGCGTGCACCACCACACCCGGAAAATAATGTATCTTTAAAAAAATTGTTTTAATTTTTATTTTATGTATATGAGTACTTGCCTAAATTTATGCATGTGTACCACACACATGCCTTGCACCCTTGAAGGCCAGAAGAGGGAACTGGATTCCCTGGACCTGGAGTTATATTGTGAGCTACCATGAGGATCCTGGGATGTGAACTCAGGTCTACTTCAAGAGCAGCAAGTGCACTGAACTGCTGAGTCATCTCTCCAGTCCCCTATGTAAGTGTTTTAAGAGGCACCTGGCACACACTGGGCATCCAGTAAGTATTTTTTAAAGTTAGTAGATGAATCAATGTGGGAGATTATGTTTAACAAAAGTGACAGGTGACTTTTAAATCCAGTTCTGCCAACTCACTTGTTACATGACATGAGACAATTTATTTGGGACTCTCTGGGCCTCAGTTTCCTGTACATATTCACAGTTGGCCTGGGAAAACCCTCCCCCTTACCCATGTCACAGGATGATAAATGCTTTACCCCATAAAGGACCTGAATGTGCTTTGGAACATGCTGTACAATGATAGGGCAGGAAGGAGGGCACTGCCAGTTGGCTTTGTAACAAATCAATGGCCCAGAACCTCTTCATGGCTGACCTGAGGGCTAATTTAGTGAAAGTTCCCTCATGTCTACCCCAAAATAATGAAGATTGGGCAGAGTGAAATAAGAAAGCTCAAATCAAACCTTTGGTGTAGACAAGGCGGCAGTGCTGTGAGGACTGAGAAGCAGATGAGGAGATGAACATGGGAAGCTAGTGACTGACGCTGTCCAGCTCTCTAGCTGCAGCCAACTCTCCCTCAATGGTCCAGACACCTTAGCCCCTCAGCTAATATGACCCCCAAAACC
>NW_008467143.1:0-916 GCF_000622305.1 Nannospalax galili
TGTGTGTGCCCAAGTGTAAGTCTGTGTACCATGTGCATGCAGGAGCCCACAGAGGTCAGAAGAGGGTGTTACAGCCCCTAGAACTAGAGTTCCAAGTGATTGTGAGCCATGGTATGGGTGCTGGGAACTGAACCTTCTGCAAGAACAGTAAGCGCGCTTAACCACTGAGTAATCTCTACAGCTCTCAGTTCGAACTGCTGTGTTTCAGGGTTTAATTGTCTGTAGAATCACCGGAACTTGATTTAACCTTCGATCTCTATCCTGATAGTAGAGTGAGGCAGATTCCTTTGTAGGTCAAATTAGCTACCGTGAATAGAAAGTCTGGCCTTGTGCTTGGTGAATTGTAATAGCCAGAACAGTTATTTAACTACAACTCTGTTCATCTAGAAGAAAATCGTCTCAGGTGCTGGACAGTAATTTTTTTCTTGTTCTTTCATTTGTAGGTGTTTGATGTAGCTAAAACTCCCCCAGTCAAAGCCCTGCAGCTCTGTACTCTTCTTCCCTATTACTCAGTTCGTGTCCTTGTTTGTGGAGGGGATGGGACTGTGGGCTGGGTCCTGGATGCAATTGATGAAATGAAGATTAAGGTATCTGTCCTTAAGAGCTATTGTAGTCTGGGGATGTAGTTCAGTGGTTCAGCACCTGCCTGGCATGTATGGGTTCAGTCCCTAGCACCCCCAAAAAAGAAGGAAATTGGCAGGTGGCTATTAGAGGACACAGCCAATTTGGATAAGTAAGAATGTGATAATCTGGTTAAGCAGCACAACCTATGGTTGTTATATTTGTGGTTTTGTCGCTTTGGTCTTTAAATTTTACAAAATACTATTTTGCTACAAATAACAAAGAGGAAAAATCTTAAATATGGGGGGCTGGAGAGATGGCTCAGCGGTAAAGAGTACTGGCTGCTCTTGCAGAG
>NW_008467144.1:0-916 GCF_000622305.1 Nannospalax galili
TATTTTAACATGTGCAGACTCCCATTTCAGTTACTATTCCCTAAACAATAGAACAACTACTTCCATAGGATTACCATTGTATGAGATATAACCAGTCATCTAGAAGTGATTTAAAGACTACAGTAGGGTGACTGCAGGTACTATATACTATGCCATTTCGTGTAGGACCATCCATGGACTTTCCATTCTCCTGGATGCTTGGATCCATTTCCCCAGAGATACTGAAGAATGCCTATGGACTTTTAAGATGCAGTGGGCAGAAGCATAATTTGATGAACTATTGAGAAAGTTCACCCAGTCTCAAGCAAAGAGTTTAAGTACGGTACACCTTGTGTGCAGAGGAAGTAAACTCCTTAAAGGAAAGGTCCTTCAAAAGGACAGGTGCACATATTCTTTTTTTCACTTTTTCCTTTTTTATTTTTTCATATATATATGAAAAATATATATATAGAGAGAGGGGGGCCTATAGCAAGTCAGGTTTGTGTTCCCAAATGTCCTTCAGTATAGGTATCCACTGGAGCCTGGTCAACCTACCAAGAGTCTCACTCTTAAATGAGACTGACTCTTCCCCTCCCAGCAGATATTGGTTGCCGATAGTTCCTCAGGTAAGGTTTTCTTACCCACTTCTTAATGTCTATGCTGGGATTTTGTCTGAGAAACACATGTTCTGAATCTTCCTGACACCTATCCTGGAGGGATCTGCTGTCATTTCCCAAGATGCACTGGGAAAAGGGCATGCCTGGTATTTCTGGGGCTTACTATTGTGTGACACAAACTCCTGAAAATCCACAGAGTCTATGTTAGTCAATGGTCACAGTAGAGTCTTCACCTAAGTTCTCTTCTGAGTGCAGTACATCCGGAGCCCTTCCCCAGGGCTCTGCTGTAATGTGATCTGAGGTATCCTTGATTACCCTAG
>NW_008467145.1:0-916 GCF_000622305.1 Nannospalax galili
CTATGACCTCTCCAGCCATGTGTATTTGATTATGTTTACAGTACCACACATCCATTTCCTCCTATTGAGTGGGCTTTAAGGCCAATTAGTCAGCTGTTGATTAACCCCAAGATAAAAGTGCCACTACTACGCCAATGCTGTTTGCTGTGCCAGTCATTGATGTGGTTATTAGGCCTTGAATCTGGGGTTGGACCATCAATTGATGTCCTCCCTTAGCAGCTTGCATAGCACTATCCAAGGCTATGAGACCTAGCCTTCAGGGGAAGTGGATTCCAGGTAAGTTCCAGCTCTGTTGCTCCAAATAGGAGATGCTGTTTTTATCTGTACAGTCATGTTCCCACCCCTTGTTGATTCTGAGGCCACCACTCTCCCCAAGTCTGCTGACTTAGTAGTGTTTGGAATCTATAACCAATGATTTGGCTCAAGTTCGGGGAAGGAATGGGAAATAAGAGCAAGCAAAAGAGAAATGTACTGGACAGAGATGGGGAGAGGCTTAGCAGGAAGGACCAGCCAACCATGGGAACTTGAGGAAAAGTGGGCAGCAGGGACTGCCTGGACCTCACCTACTCTCTCTGCCCCCATAGTGCCCAGAAAAAGGGCATCCTCACACTGCTTTGTATTCTGACTCAAAGAAGTACAGGAACCCACCCTCTGCAAGGGATACCCTTGCCACAGCCCAAGCCAGCCACCAAACACAGAACACCAGCGAGAGAGAAAACGATCTCACCCAGTGAAGTTACTTAGTTTTATGTAAGGGCAGTGTCAATCAGCTTTCCACCACTGGAACAGGAACCCGAGAAGTCAGGCTAATAAAGAGGAAAGGTTTATTATGGCTTTCAGTTTAGAAGTTTTAGTTCATGGCCAGCTGTCTCCACTGCTTTGGGCCTTTGGCAGTGTATCATGGTAGCAACATGTG
>NW_008467146.1:0-916 GCF_000622305.1 Nannospalax galili
GCCCTCTGCTCCGGATTGCTGACGTCATGTGATCAGTGACTCTAAGTTCCTTGGCCTCCCTGCTGGGATGAACTGAAGTCTGTAACCATGAACGAAATACACTGTTTCTCCTCTCAGTTGCTTGTTGTCAGGGTATTTTGAAACTAAGAGTCACTGTGCTCAGAGAGATGGAGCCACAGGAAAATCATAAAGAATGGTAGAAATAAAGCCCGAAAGACCCAGGAATGCACGACGACATGTGACATGTGATAAAGCCTGGCCTCCCTAACACCCCACAGTGACAGCTTTAATAAACAGTTCTGAGGCTCTAACAGTCTCATGCAAGCAAAGACAGAAAACAACCGCAAACACAAAGTTAACAAGAACTTGTGCTCGAAGCAACAGCTACAATCTAGGTATTCGGGAAAATATGACCCATCTGATAAAAATAGCGTCGTAAGTCATGGGAACAGATATCAGCAGAAAACGCAAGATAGAGAAAAGGCAAAGGCTCATATGACAGGAGAGAGACTGTGGGAAAACAGGAAGACCGTGAACAGACAGCTCACAGGGGACTCGAGACCGCCTCAGAGGAGCCCATAAGCCACCAGGAAGCAGAGAAGGGGAATTAAGAAATGGACCCGGTGAACCAACCATCACCAAGAAAAGGAAGAGCCGGGGACCTTCTGTGGGGTGCTGACCAGGGGCCCGTCCTTCGGTAAGGAGGCAAAGGGACCCAGGATTCCTGGAGGAAACTCTGACCATCTGTCCCAATTTGCTTCTCTGTTGTGATGAACCACTAACCAGCTTGGGGAGGAACAGGTTTATTGGCCTTACACCCCAGGCCACAGTTCATCACTGAAAGAAGTCAGGGCAGGAGCTCAAAGCAGGAACCTGGAGGCAGGAGCTGAAGCAGAGGCCATGGAGGAACACTGCT
>NW_008467147.1:0-889 GCF_000622305.1 Nannospalax galili
CACACACACACACACACACACACACACACACACACACACACAAGTTTGCCAGCTATTTCCAAAGTTAGCCAATTTGGGAAACTCAGCTTTGTAGTATGTTAAGAGTTGATCACCACTTACTGTCCTGTCCTAACCTTGTGGAAAATTTTTTTTTTAGTTTTAGAAGAGTAGTTTTTTGTGTTGTTACATTGTCTTACTCTGTGGACCACTGGCCTAGAGTTCATTATGCGGCCCAGACTGGTCTCAAACTTATGGCAATCCTCCAGCCTCAGCCTCCTAAGTACTGGGATTATTGTCCTGAGACGTGATACCAGACTGTTTTGAGACAAAGTCCTGTTATGAAACCCAAGTTGGCTTTGAACATGAAATTCTGCCTGGAGGAATTTCAGGGTCATACCACTATGCCTGACTTTAGAAAGGTGGTCTTACTTTGTAATCTGTTTTTCAGTGTGTTTGGAGGCTCTAGCAGGGGAGCATAGCTACTCCATTACCCTTGAGTGAAGAACTGCTCTCTTCCTGGAGGGATTCTTCAGCTAAGGGTTTGCCTTCAAGTGGGAAGCGCACAGAGCAATGAGTGGGAAATAGGATCCCTCCTGACCACCCAGATTCACCCACTCAACCCTGACGATCATGGAGTGACAGATGTCACAGTCAGATTGTCCTCATACCTTTTTTGCTGGGGAGGTGGTGATAGAGTTTGACTCTGTAGCTGAGACTGGCCTCAGATTCACCCTCCTCCGACTCTCATGGCTTTGAATTCATGATCCTCCTGCCTCCTGTGATAAGATCCCAGGCTTGTATCCCCATGTCCAGCAGAAGAGTGGTTTTAATATGATTTAAAAAACAAAACAAAACACTTTAAACTGGGTGTAGTGGCACATGCCTGTGT
>NW_008467148.1:0-917 GCF_000622305.1 Nannospalax galili
GGTGATTCTGGGAAGAGGGAAGTTTCTCTTGGAAGTTCCATGATCTCTCTATCAAAATCTCTCTTCCAAGTCACTCCTAACATAGAGTCATCCTAACAAGGCTTTCCCTCCTTGAAGTATTTCCAGGCCATTCCTTAACAAAGTTTTCCTGGTGTCCTGGATCTGTCAATCAATTTCCCTGTCTTATGTAACTTCTCCTTAGGGCTAAGTGCCCTATGCATTTCAGTGTGACTCCTGTTCATTCTCCCTTCCTCTTTTCTTTCCCACTATGCTATGGCTGTTTTGACCACAGAGGGTCACCTATTCCAAAGCAGGTGAGTCACTGGCTAGTTAGAATAAGTAACTGGGCTGAGTATATTCTTTTCCTGGAGAATGTGGATCCTGAGATGTGGCAGTTGTGTGAGGTATGTAATACTCATATCATGAAGTCCTATCATGGATGACTGAGATCCCCCCTTTTCCATTTTCATGTGTGTAGGTGTATATGTTTTGGGGTATTTGTATATGTGGAAGCCAAAGGTTGATGTTAGGAATCATCCTCCATTGCTCTTTCATATTATTCATTAAGGGAGGGGCTCTCAGTCAAACCCAGAGCTCACTGATGCTAGAATGCTCTGGTTGCCGAAAGCCAGCATTATCAATCAGACACTTCCCTCACTCCTGGGAGGACAGTTTGTTGAGACAGCCTGTTTCCCAAGACAGCCTGTCTCCTCAAGCAAATGGTCCCAAGATGAGAGCATAAATTCTCTGTCTCTTAAGATAAACCAGAGGAATGGGAGCCAGGAGGAAGCGGAGCCATAAACTTCTCAAGAGTGTCGATCCACACAGCCAGCCACAGCTATGTCCTATATAAGCCCCAACAGTCCCCCAAGGGCAGCAGTTACTTCTACTATGCGGGAAGGCTGCTGTCCCTCTCT
>NW_008467149.1:0-916 GCF_000622305.1 Nannospalax galili
AGGCTTTCTGGGAATTATTTTAAACTTGAGTGTGTGTGTGTTTGTGTCTCTGTGTGTGTGTATCTGTGTGTGTGTCTGTGTGTGTTATTTTGGATTTTTGCTGTTCCTTCTAATGGCCTTTCTTTGTAGGAGAAGAACGCAATGAGAAGCTGAATGTGGTTGGGAATGTTTGTCTTCACACCCAGGGACTGAAATTTGACATCAGTCTGTCTCAGTCCAGCTGGTAGACTTATCACACCCTAGCATGGAGAACAATTGGGAAAGCTTCCATCTTCCTCCATTGGAGGAAGATTCTTTTCCTTTGTTCTTTCAAAAAGCATTAGAACAGGTACACTGATTAGAACATCTCTAACAACTAGCAGAAGACGCCTTCCTAGTAAGAAAGGAGACAGGCATGCATGTTGCTGCTGTTTCCTAGAAAATGCGTGTGAAGAAGCAGCCACAGGGCTTTGTGAGGGAATTCCTCCCTTTTAAGTAGAGCTCTGCTTCCCTCTCAATTTCATTCTTCCTCAGTGAGAAACAACAAAACAAACCAAAACAACAACAACAACAACAACAACAACCAACAAACAAACAACACACCTTTAATCCCAGCAGTGGAGAATGGCAGGTAAGTGGATTTCTGTAATTTCCAGGCAAGCCTGGTCTACATAGTGAGGAGCAGGTCAGCCACGGCTATATACTGAGACCTTGTCTTTAAAAACAAAAAAGATGAATTTGCCTACTTGTGGTAGTTACTAGCAATGCTATCAAGTGTTGCCTCTGAAGCAGAGGCTTCTGGGCACACAGAAGACGCAGACTGGAATTCAGCAGAATGGACTGGCTAAAAGCAGTATCGCTTGTTCAATTGTTTCTGACATTTTGAACGTGGTTGTCACTTTTGTTTAATTTCCTTCATTTTTGGTTTTTTTTTTTT
>NW_008467150.1:0-917 GCF_000622305.1 Nannospalax galili
TGGACATGTATGCTTTTCATTTGACTAGAAATTGGCAAAATTTTCTCCAAATTTAAACTCTATCCCCCCAGTGAAGGGTACCCATCTCCCCACATTTGTGCAAATACTTGGTACCATTATACTTTAAGTTTTTATCAACTTCTGTCATAACTTTCAATATTGAGCTCTTGTTTTCCTACATAGTTTGATCTACTGATAAAATTGAACACCTATGTTTACATCATTGGAGACTTTGTGTCTCTCATCCATCCAATTCTTCATGTTCTTGATCCATTTTCCTCTTTCATTTTTTTCCTTTTCAACCTGTAGCTCTTTCCATATGTTGAATCTTAACATTTGATGTTGATTAAACTTAGCATCTTATAGTATCAATGATCACCAAGAGGTTATGTTTAACTGTCACTTTGACTGTGTTTGACTGTGACTGGTTCATATTACTTATGTGAGGAAGCTCCCTCTACTTTTTCTCCTGGAGTTCTACTTTTTTTTTCAATGTGAGTTCATCCATTGGAGCCTATTCAGCCTGTCTAGCATCACTCCCTTAAAGAAAATCACCTCTCCCTCACCTAGCAGTAGTCAGCTAAGGTTGGGGCCTCCTACCCATTTCCCTAGTTCTATGTTTGTTTTTGTCTAATTGAGGTTTCATAGGTCTTGTGCATGCTGTATCCATTGCTATAAGTTCATATGAGCAAGGTCCCAGGAGCCTGTAAGACTGTTCCCTTGTGGTCATGCACCACCCCTGGCTCCTACAATCTTTTCGCTTCTTCTTCCACAATGGTCCCTGAACCCTGGGTGGCAGAGATTTAATATAGGAGTCCTGTCCAGGGACATGCACTCTGCAGTCTCTGATTCTCTATACTTTGGCCAGTTGTGGCATTCTGTGTTCATCATCCTCTGTTGCATGAGGAAGCTTCACT
>NW_008467151.1:0-917 GCF_000622305.1 Nannospalax galili
TGCCTGCTTGAAGATGGAGCACTTTTCTCCTCCAGCTGCTTCCTGCCGTGTCTTCCCACCTTGAAGGACACTTATCTCTCTGGAACCATAGCTCAATAAACTCTTCCTTCTATAAATTGCCTTGGTATGGTGTTTTATCACAGCAACAGAAAAGTAAGTAATATGTGACCTCCCAGGAAAGGTCTAGAATGAACAGATGACAAGAGAGATGCCCAGGGAAGTGGAATTCTCCTATATATACCTCTGTGACAGATTTGTGTTTGTCAGACATGGACAGACGACCCATTACTAATGGATATCCTCAGACAAGGCCCTAAGAAAATGTGTACACAAATTACTAGTGCAAGATCAGTTACCAGTTCTGGGAATCAATCTAATTCAGTAATATTAACATGAGCTTTAGCTGCCTCATCTGTAAAACAGGGTTAATAATATCTAGCTTGTGGGATTAGCAAGAGGATGCTATAATAATAGCTACCATTTAGTTGCTACATCACGTTAGTCATTTTCTAAGCGCTTAATTATAAAGTACAAATATACAGTCATTCAGTTATTCCTCATTGGAACTTTATAAGATTATTTATATAAGCAGAGGCAAAGGAAATCATGATTGTCTAAGATCTTAGGAGTACTAGGCATGGATCTGTGAGTGGCACTGAGGCAGATTGATTTTCTCTTAACAAGCACTGTAGTCTGTTGTCTTGCAATAAAATAATTATATGAAAGGATGGTTTCTGGCCCTTAGCAATGTATAATAAACATTACTAATATTAAAGATGATTCAGCATCTCTAGTTAATAAGATGTGACAATAGATTGGTGTTAAGAGGTAGCATGTTATTATTCCTTTTTTCAAAATTTATTTAATATTTTTATTTTATATGTATGAGTATTATGCCTGCATGTATGTAAGTGCAC
>NW_008467152.1:0-917 GCF_000622305.1 Nannospalax galili
CACACTGAGCCTTGTAATGACATATTGGGGCATTGTGAGAGGAAACTGAGCACTGTGGTGGCACATTGAGCATGGTGATGACACACTGGAGCATTGTCAGTGCACATTGAGCAATGAGTATGCAAATGGAGAATTGTCATTACACAGGGGCATTGTGATGACACATTGAGAACTGTAATGACTCTTGGAGCATTGTGATGACACTTTATATCATTGTGATCACACACAAGGGTATTGTGATGGCACTTTGGAAACTTTATGATATATGGGTGCATTGTGAGGGCACACTGAACATTGTGAAAATGCACTGAGCACTGTGATGACACATTGGGTGATTGTGATGACACACTGTTCATGGGGATGTCACACTGAAGTATTGTGTTAACATATGAAACATTGTAATAGCACACTGGAGCATTGTAATGTCACATGGGACATTGTGATGGCATATTGTGCATTGTTATGACATATTGTAGCATTGTGATGACACATGACTGCATTGTGATAGCACACCGAGCATTGTGGTGTCACAATGGAGCATTTTGAAAACACATTGGAGCATTCTGATGGCACATTGGGGCATTGTGAGGGCCCTTTGAACGTTGTATTGGCATGCTAAGTATTCTTGTGACACACTGGACATTTAAATCTCACACTGAGCATTACGATTTTATATTAGACCATTATGATGGCACACTGAGCACTGTGATGTCAATTTGGAGCATTTTGATGACACATGGGAGCATTGAGATATCAAGCTGGAGCATTGTGACAACACATTGGGGCACTGTGAGAGTAAATTGAGCCCTGCGATGGAACACTGATCATTGTGATGACACATTGGGACATTTTGAGGGGATATTGAACACTGTGATGGCATGCTGAGTATTCTTATGGCACATTGGGCATTGTGATGT
>NW_008467153.1:0-908 GCF_000622305.1 Nannospalax galili
CAGGGAAGGAGGTTCCTGGGAGCTTCCTTATATGAACTTGTATCAATGGTGACAGAATGCACGAGGCCCATGAAAACTCCGTCAGAAAGATAGACTGACTAGACCTCAGTGGCTGAAGTTGAACTGAAGGACATCTGAGTACACTAACTTGACTCAATGGGCCTTCACATATATGAAAGAATGCATGAAATTCGGTTGGTGGGGTGTATAGGGGTGCCGATGATGGAGGGGGTATAAAGGTGACTAAGATGTTTTATATGATATGGGCAAAAATATAATAAAAATATGCATTAAAAATCTTAGTGACAGTTACATAATACATTATCTTCTTTATTGTTTATTAATATTAGAAATAAACCTGTAATTTGATCCTTCCCTGTGCTGGATATCTTTACTTGTCAACGTGACATACCTGTGTAGAGGGGGAGAACTGCCTCCATCGGACTGGCCTGTGTCCATGTTTATGGAGCATTTTCTTTGTTGTACACTGATGTGGGAGGCCTCAGCCTCGTGGTGGTGCCATCCTCAGGCGGGTGGTCCTATATTGCATAAGAAAGCAGGTTGAGCATGGGCCAGGGGAGCAAGCCAGTAATCAGTGGCCCCGTGTTTCAGCTCCTGCCTCCAGGTTCCTCAGTGATGAACTGTGACTTGGGACATGTAAGAAAAAATAAACCCTCTGTTCCTCACTACATTGGTATTGGTCACAGTGTTTTGTCACAGCAATTTAAAGCAAAATCTATGTTTAAGAATTATGGCAATAACAAAGTATTAATTCATCAATATTATAAATTTAGTCTCCAAGATAGCATTTCTTAATTTTCTCTCTTTCTTTTTCTTCCTTTCTTTCATTTATAATGGGCTCGGTGTGTGTGTGTGTGTGTGTGTGTGTGTGTGTGTGTGTGTGTGTG
>NW_008467154.1:0-916 GCF_000622305.1 Nannospalax galili
GGGCTAGAGAGATGGCTCAGCAGTTAAGAGCACTGGCTACTCTTGTAGAGGCCTGGGTCCAGTTCCCAGCCCCCACACGATAACTCCAGTTCTAGCAGATCTGATGTCCTCTTCTGACCTCTTTGGGTAGTGCACGCACAGGTGCATTTACATGTAGGCAAAACACTCATATACATAAAATAAAAATAAATAACAAAAGTGGGATATAGAGAAGGATAGAAAATAAGCATTAGTTACTTAAAGGGCAGAACATGAATGGATTTTTGTCAATATAGACAAAGTCATTGTTTTTGGCTTTTTTTGTTTTTGTAATAGGGTCTCGCTATAAAGCCCAGGCTGACCATGACCTCTCCATCATCCTCCCCCAGCCTCCTGAATGATGGATTTACAGGCATGTGCTCCACCTGGCCTAATTACTTTTTGTTGTTATTGTATTGGTGACTGGACCCAGTGCCTCATGCATACTAGGCAAGTGCCCTACCACTGAGCTATATCTTCAGCACTACTATGGACATAGTTATACAAAAATTATGATAGACTGAGTTCAAAATATGGTTAGTTCTTCACATCAATTTATATATATTTCTTAAATTCAGTGACATTTAATCTAAACAAAATCAAGAAAGTACAATTTGTAAATTTCATCATTTATGACATAAAATGATGGGTAAAGAACATTGCAGTAAAGTGGATATTTAAACAAAGTTTGCTAAAACAAGCAAACACATACACAGCAGGAATTATTACAAGAGTACATCACCTTATATGAATTATACTGCTACTAGGATTGGTAGCTTCTCATGCCTAGACCTATAATCCACTGGTTTTCTTTCTCATGGCACTTTCTCCATTCTTCACCTGTTCTAGTAAATGGCAATCTAGCAGCCATAGCTGTCTTTTATTAGTGAAACAAAAA
>NW_008467155.1:0-917 GCF_000622305.1 Nannospalax galili
CCTCCCTTCTCATGCTGAAATTTTAACTGTCTTAATCTCATATAGGTCTTGTGTAGGCAACCACAAGCTACTGGGAGTTCGTGTATGCAACAGTCATGTCCTGTGCAGAGGACAGCATTTCATAGCACTCCTCCTCAACCTCTGACATTCTTTCTACCCCCTCTTCCACAATGTTCCTTGAGCTCTGATGGTGGGTTGGTGTAGATGTCCCATCTATTATGGAACAGTCACTTATTCCCAGATCTTTGAACAGTTCAGAGTCTCTGCATTAACCACTACCCTTTGCAGTAAGTAGCTTCTCTGATCATGGTTGAGAGTAACCTGTTTGTGACTGGAGCTAGCTCTTCTTGCCTTTTAAGACACTGTCTTTGTTGTATAGCCCAGTCTGATCTCAGACTAATAGTCTTTCCAAGTGCTAGATCTCTCATTCTTCCCATCTAGTAAATCAGCAACTTTCAGCAATATTTTTGATTCTCAAATAGTCTCTCTCCTTCTTTCTCACTATTGTAGTCCTAAATTCTATAGCTCAGCTTTCTCAGTAATAGTCATTCTCATCTTTTGAGAACTTATCTTACTCTAACCATATTCTTTACCTCAGTCTCAGATGGAGACGCATGATCTGGGTCAGGAAGTTGGAATGGGGAGCATGAGCAAAAGTATGAGTGCAGAAACTTGACCTTATGCTAGTCAAGGTCAGTATGGTGGCCACAGTGGATGACTTCCCAACAGGAGCCCCTCACCAAATGATTAGTTTATGTCAGTAAGTAGCTGATGTTTGGTTGTAGGGACAATTCTATGCATTGTAGGGTGTTGAGTAGCATCCCTTATGTCTATTCAGCAAATGCCTGGGCGCTGTTTCCCTAAGTTGTGACAACTGAAGATATCTCTGGGTATTCCCGGTTATCCTCTAGAGGGGG
>NW_008467156.1:0-917 GCF_000622305.1 Nannospalax galili
ATACCATCTATATCTGCCCTTGTTAGGGATTGCGTCATGTTCACAAAGTTCCCAGGGACTTCAGAGAAGGGAGCACCAGGGACACTGAGAATCAGCTTCATATTCTTTTGGTTATTATCAGCGTCCCCTAAATGCAATCCAATCCTGCCCTGCCATAGCCCACAACAGTCTCTTAGTGAATGTTTTGGCCAGTTGTGAACAGTTCCTCAGTGTTCATAGCACACAACAGCATATTAAAGGCTCTGAGAAGTTCTGATGGCCGTGAATTTAGTACAGCTTGAGACATCTAAATTTATTCCAACATTTCATAGGTTTTACTTCTTCAAGTAACCAATAATTCAAGGGACACATTGGAAGCCTTACAAGGTCATGGGATGCCACAGAAGGAAACATCCCTTGTAAGCAGAAGTGGGAGTCAAGAGCATCTAAGGCCAGGAGCAGGATTCTGGGTGGTAGGTGTTGGTTAGAACGTGGAGCTGTACCCACTGCCCTGGTCTTCATCCTCAACTCTTGCAAAGCTTCAGTTTGCTCTTCTCCAACTTGAGCGATGAGGAAGCCCACCTCATCAGGCCACAGAGAAGCCTGCCATGGACAGACATGGAGCAGTGCAGTGGGCGTGGCCCACACCAGGTGGGAAGCCAGGCCATTTTTATCTCAGTGCTTCCTGGCACTGCAGGGCGCTGTGGAGTGCCCTCTGCCATCACCCAAGACTCAAGCAGGGAGCATAGGAGCTGTGGGGGCCAGGATTGGAGGACATTTCTTTTTAAAGGTTGCTTCACAGCACTCTGAAGCCAGAGGATCTGTGGTCCCATGCTCTGAGGGAGCACATGTTCATGTTATCACCCAGCACGGAGGAAGGTATTGGGTGCTTTGTGCCGCTAGGCTTCTGAGGCTGACTTACGCACTGTGGTGATTAA
>NW_008467157.1:0-917 GCF_000622305.1 Nannospalax galili
TTTATGTTATAGAACTAAGCCCCCAAATTGAACTCTGGGCATAGACATCTGGCTCAAATCGTCAAAGCAGCTCATGTGCTTGAAGTGAAAATAAAAATTTCTGTGTGGTTTATGAGGGAGGGTCACGAGACCTATCAATGGGTGACCGCATGTCAACTCTTCACTGATTTCCCTTCCCTAAATGCAAAATATATGTTTCCAAGTGAGTCTAGCCCCATGTGTATTTTCTTTAATTCCATAGTTCTTTCTGCACTCTGCAGTAATTTGTTGACAATACAAGGCAAATCCATGATAAAACCAGAGAATGTCTCCAAAGTAAATATTTGGTGCTACCAAATAGGGGCTTTTTGCACATTAATCCAATAATAAAATATGGTCTGTGGGAGGAACAGAGAACATTTGCTGATTTCCTAAATTGGTGTAGGTCACAGACTTCTAATTGACTTGGAAATATTTTTGTTATGGAGAAATAGCATTCCTGGTTAGGAAGACAGCCTTCTCTAGGCTTTGGGAAGCTGCAGGAGGCCAAATACCATGTACCAGCAGCATGGGAAGGGGAGGAAGTATGGGTTCAGCTTGCTGCAACCAGAGCCCTGACCTTTGAAGTAGCAAAGGAGACATAGCAAGCGGAGAGATGAGAGTGGGTAGTGAGTCGCTCAAACTCTACCTAGAGCATGAGCTCCCAGAGCATCAGATGGTCTTTCCAGGTCAGTGAGGCTTACTGTCTCCATACATGCTTCCAGTACAGCATTTATAGACCTTGACTCTGTCTTGGAAGCAACTCAGGGTGAGCACTATCCAAAGGCAGGAGACGATGGCAGAGTGAGCTGGGTTAAACAGGGAATACATACGTGTACACTGAAGGCTTAAGGACTGAGAAGCCCTTCTGGGATGTTCCTGAGAAGAAGGCTCATCTC
>NW_008467158.1:0-917 GCF_000622305.1 Nannospalax galili
CTGTGGATCTCACCCCACCCCAATCAGCCCTGAGCCTATACTTAAGGCTACTCCTGTGAGCTGAAGCTATACCTTACCTACTGCTGCCTGTTGCCCTGGCAGCCCTGCTCTGACCATCAGCTGACCCATTGTGCAAACAGGGTTCATGCTGAGTACCTGCTTTTCCTCTAGGAGTCTGGTACATGCCTGACAGAAGAGGCCTGTGTGACCAGCTCCTCTGAGAACCTGGACACCAAGTCGCCTGCGAGTTGTCCAGTTGACAACAGGTGTCATGGCTTACAGCTGAGAGTTGAACACATGTGTCTACCTTGACTTTGCCGTGACAAGTCACAGCCCTCTGTGTGGCTCTGTTGAGTCCTCAAGTCCAGTCTGGGGTGGCTGTGTCCCAAAGCAACTGCCCCTTAGATCTGATAAACATCTCAAACACAACCTGAGAATCTGCTGCCTGCTCCGACCTGTTGGCTACAGTCTTCCCGCATCTACCTAGCCTCCCCACAGCCACAGCGCTCTCGGTAGCCCTGTCCTGTCCCCGATTCCAGCAAGCCTCGGGGGGTTGCAGGCCTCTTGATAGCACTGCTCCCACCTGACAGGGCCCAAGTACTCACGGGGTCCACTGCTCGTCTGATAGGTAGCAGAACATGAGGCGCCGCACATGGTAAGGCAGCCAGCAGACCACGAAGGCAATGACCACAGCACCTGCAAGACAGTCATGGGTCTCAGAAACAAGGACATCCAGCCTTGGGAACAAAAGTGACATCCTGAGGTCACAGAGTCTTTCCTTCTGTGGTAAGGATGTTGAGGGTAGCAGTTTGTGTGACCCAGTGCTGGGGAGGTGGAGACAGGTGGACCCCAAGATAGCCCAGCAGAATCAGTGGGCTCTGGGTTCAGCGAGAGACCCTGTCTCAAAAAATAAGATG
>NW_008467159.1:0-917 GCF_000622305.1 Nannospalax galili
TGTCCTTGTTGAACCAAACCAGAATGAAAGTTTTTTGTTATTTGTCCATTGTTAACTATTCAAGCTCTTTCCGTTTGGTGGCATCCAAATAGTCCCCATAGGCTTGCAGGGCAGGCTAATGTCTTTAATGTCCTGCTCTTATTCCAATACAACGTTCGTGTCTTTCTCTTCCCTTAACCTTCCATCTCCTCTATCTACAGCAGTTATGAAATCCTACCTAGTTTCCAGGACGCAGATTTGACGCGTTCCCATTCTTTTACGAAGCTATGATGCTCTCCATACCCTGGCCTTCTTAGGTATAATTTTCCATGCTTGCTGGTTTCTGAAATGACTCTGGAATTTACCTATTGAAGCAGTGGGAAACTGAAAATGGAAAAAGGATGGGTCACTGGACCACTGCCTGAGGGAGGCCTGCCCCTTCCCACAACAACCATTTTGGATACTAAACAAGTAAGAAATAAGAGTTCTATTTTGGTAGCCTTGGAATTTTAAGGTTTGCCTTAACTCACATAGAACAGTAACTAGCATGAGCCTATGGAGAATTCTTTTATCTAAAACAGGACTCTTCAGCTATGTTACATGGTCTACTTTGGGGCCATCAGCAATATTTTTGAATAAAGTTTTATTGGCCGCACTCGTTTGTTTACACATGGCTTATGGCTGTTTTCATAACACAGTAGACATGATTCATAGTTGTGTCAGAAACTGTATGGACCACACAAAGCTGAAAAGTTTGTTATTTGTTCTTGTACAGAATAGCCTCGAGAGCCCCTGCTCTGGAGTGCACTATCAGAGCAGATGAAGAGGGAAGGAGACTAAAAATAAGGGCACTGAAGTTCCATTTCATCATCAGTAAGGGTGGTAATAGAATTCATGTCATGCGGCTTTCTGAGGATTGCATGACTTAGTTCATAGAG
>NW_008467160.1:0-916 GCF_000622305.1 Nannospalax galili
GAGAGATGGCTCAGCCATTAAGAGCACTGACTGCTCTTGCAGAGGACTGGGATTCGATTCCTAGCACTCACAAAGTGGCTAACAACTGTCCATAACTCCAGTCCCAAGGGATCTGAATCCTTCTTCTGACCTCTGAAGGCATTGAAGGACATGGATGGTACACTTAGACACATGCAAGCAATACACTTATACATAAACTAAAAATAATAAATAAATAAAAGAAAAAAGACTGAAAGGCTGTCCTAGTTAGCTTTCTGTTGCTGTGATAAACACCATGACCAAAAAAAAGTTGGGGAGGAAAGGGTTTATTTCATCTTACAGCTCACTGTCTATCATAGAAGGAAGCCAAGGCAGGAAGTTGAAGCAGAAACCAGTGGAGGAACATTGCTTACTGGCTTGCTTTCTTCTGGTTTGCTCAGCTACTTCTCTTACATAACTCAGCCCCACCAGCCTAGGGATGGCACTGCCCACAGTGGGCTGGGTCCTCCTACATCAACCTCAATTTGGTACTCCACCGAAAAAGATAATTAATTAATTAGCGAGGGTATTCTTGAGAATTCAGGTAACAAAGTGCTGAAAGGTGTTGCCCCATGCCCCATCTCCATTTGACACAGTGGAGATTGAGAAGGACACAAGATCTTGGATGAATGAGATATTCTAGAACTAGGAATGAAAAAGCCAGATCATTTATTCAGATCAGGGTGGAGCCAAGCTTGTGCTTTCCCAATTGAAGCTGGAAATACTATTTTGAATAAAGTTATGGGTGAGATGGGGCTGGAGAGATAGTTCAGGGTTAAGAGCACTGGATGCTCTTGTAGAGGACCTGGGTGGGTTTTATTCCAAGAACCTATACAGTGATTAACAACCATCCATAACTCCAGTTCCAGGGAATCTAATACCCCCTTCTGACCTCTCC
>NW_008467161.1:0-917 GCF_000622305.1 Nannospalax galili
GTACACTGCTGAGGATGAGGAAGGGAATATACAGGCAAGGCTGCATATGACCCTCTACCTGATGCCACTACTGCTGTCAGCCCTCTTCGTACACTCAAGGATGGTAGTGCTGCTCCTGTTCCAGGGTTCACATCTATGCTGCTTAGCTAGTTAGACCCTCTCCATGCTGTCCCTATCCCAGCCTTTGGCCTAGGCCCCCTCCTGTTCCTCCTCCTGAGAACTCCTGACTGGCTTCCTAAGCCAGATCCCACCCATTGCATCTTGATCCCTTCCACTTGGACCAGCTACATTCTCCTGATCCAGGATTCATATCTACTTTGTGTAATTAGACCCTCCACATGCTGTCGCCATCCTATCCTCGGGTCTCGGCATCTTCCTGCTCCTCCTTCCTGAGGGCTCTGGTCATGCAGGCAAGAACCCTGCCACTGGATCCCCATAGTCTCCTACTGGAGAGCTCTTTGACTAGCCAGCTTGGAACCATCCTGTCCCGCCAACTAAAAATCAGAAGTGGTCTCTGCAGAGAACGTAGACTGTGTCCCTGGATAGGACTCATATATTAAAATTCATCCACCCATGGCTCAGGGACCACTGCGGAATAAAGGGCAGAAAGATTGTAAGAGCCAGAGTTGGGGCATGAACGTAAGGAGACAGAGGCTTTTGGGCCTCTAGGAACTTGCTCGTATGAACTTGCAACAATGGTGACAGCAAGCACGAGACCCATGCTGACTCAGTCAGACAAAAGCCCAGCATAGAATTGGGGAAATGGGCATCAGACCCCAACCCTAGCCAAGAAACTATTGACAACTAAGTGCTACAGGGTAAGGGAGAGTAAATCTTTAAGGCAGTGATTCTAGACAGGCTGACTAAACTACAATGGATGAACTTACATCGAGGTTCATTTGGGTACAAATGCTTGA
>NW_008467162.1:0-917 GCF_000622305.1 Nannospalax galili
CTTACCTCTAACACCCAAAGTGAAAACCAGCACCTAGTCTTAACAACAAACTGACAGACTTGACTGTAGTTCCTTTTCATGACCCTCTCTCTCTTCCCCATGATGAAGTTAAACTTTTTTTCAAGATGAGAAAAGCTCTATTTTTCAGGTTAAATAAATAAACGGAAGAGTCACAAACCCTGCTTGCAGGTTTATCAGAGCTCAAGATTCCCCAGAACTCACTGGAGTGCTGCTGGTGTTGGCAGGTGCCTCCCCACCGCCACCAACAAGGCTGAGATAAACAGAGCAAATGGTTTCAGGGATTCCGGCATCCCCTGCACACACCATTACCCATAATTAGAGATATGACAACTGAATAATGGATGTTTTATTTCAACTGCTGGTTTACTTAACCAGGATTACAAATGGACATTCAAGCCTTATTTTCCTACTAATATAACACTGAAATGTTTCATAGATCAAATAGGACCTGGAAGTTAGTTTATAAAAGATAGTGCAAGCACAATGTAACATGGATCTAATGTGTGGCAAGACCCTGCCCTTGTACCTTCATTCCCTGAAAAGAAAAGAAAAAAAAAAACCCACATCTACTTTTATTTTCTGCCAGTTTCAGTAAGGCTGAATGGGGGGAGGAGGGAAAGAGGAGCTATAAATCAGAAGATTATGCCAGAGATATACCTAGTCAATGACTTGTCAATGACAAGCTTATGAAACATAACTCCTCCTATTCCAGATAAAAATTCATCTCCTCCAGCATAGCAAGCAGGTCCAAGCATTTAAATCTTGACTGTAGTTTCCCACTGGAGTCTTGTTCTAAGGTGGCTACAAGAATCAACTGCACAAACTGGTCCTCGTTAAGCACTAGCTACGGAAGACAGGTTGAGTTTATTTGAATTGTGAGTTGGTCCCCCGACCCC
>NW_008467163.1:0-917 GCF_000622305.1 Nannospalax galili
CAAGAAAGTAAAATAAAGGCTGGTGAGGTGACTCAGCAGTTAAGACCATGTCTGCTCTTGTAGAGGACCTGAGTTCAATTCCCAGTCCCCACTGGCTCACAGCTGCTTGGAACCCCAGATCCCAGGGATCTGGTGCCCTCTCCTGACCTCCTCTGGCACCTGCACTCACATGCACATACCCAGACACAAGGACACACACACATAATTAAAAATAAAACAAATCTCTTTTAAAAGTCGGTAATACAGAATTATATAAAATTAAAAATGAAATTTGCCCTCCATATCATCTTGTATTACTTTTTGATGTAAAGCAACTAATATTTATGCCATATTTTTTATTGTAATTGTAAATTATGAAAGATCCTTGAATTTTCTACAGATCTACAGTGACTAAAGTCACAGACAAGGGCAGTCTTGGTATATAAATTTGAGCATGGCAGTTCTACCATAAAAATACTCTATTTTTCTAATTTCTAGAATTTTAAAAATAATGTTTCTGTAAGTCTGACATGCTAATATTCACTCAGGCAGTACCATTTATTTTAGTTTGCGTATATTTGTTTTTAATTTAATGTAATGTGTTGAGTCTAATAGGCTGTTTTACAATAATTAAAATAAAAGATTTATTTCTTCTAATCAGAGATGCAGAACAGCAATTATCTAGGGGGCCATCAAATGCAATTTCAAGGTTTTAACTATTTCAAATATAATCCTTACCTAGAAATTTTAATTTTATAAAGTAGTGCATAATAGTGTAACATTAAATTCCTGTTCTCAAAATATGTATTGATCTTCAATGTATTGTGTTAAACCTTGCCTCTCTGAAATGTTAGAGACAAGATTTGTCTTCCTTTCTACAGTTTATCATTTTCACTGTTTTATTCCTGTTTAAAAGAAAAAGTCATTTGTAACCCATG
>NW_008467164.1:0-916 GCF_000622305.1 Nannospalax galili
TATATGCATGTATGAAATTCTCAATAAAGTTTTTGTAAAAGTTAAAAAAGCAACAACTACAATAATAAAACTTTTAAAATAAATCAATTTTGATTTATCAAATAAAAAAAAAGACTGCATCTATTCAACTCATCTTGGTCCCCTGCCCCTTTTAACTCCTGGAGTCTGTTTATTAAGAACTATGACACATAAGTAGTTCCAGGAATACATGGGAGGGGGGCAATAGGGTGACATTACAAGGGTCAACCTTGCTGGGTGATGGACAGGACACTGTGTGGATGAGCCCGCTCCATATCCTGCTATCCCATACTACAGAGGGGGAAACTGAGGACCAGCCAGTTCCACAGCTGCTCAATGGCACAGCCTTGATGGAGGTTGGCAGAGCTGGGGTTTGAACCCAGGCATCTAGGGCCCACCTAGATACTGTCCTCCCTCTGTTCCTCTGTTGGTGCTGATGCTGGTGTGTGGGGGTCAGGGGATATCTGTACTCACTGCATTGAGTCCGCACAGCTGGTAACAGGCCATGGTGATGATGATGGTGATGATCTGCCAGCGCACAGAGGGTGCCCTCAGCAGCTCCAGGACAGACACCAGGTGGAGGTTCCTTTGCACACGACTCTCAGCCAGGGCTTCCTCCAACTCTTGGGATACATCTGTTTTGCCCAGAAATGTCTGGAAGGCTGTGAAGAGGCACAAAACACAAGTTTGACTTTCATCAGAGACTGGGATGTTGACCCTGAAGTGATGGGTCCCACTACCTAGACTTACACATTGTCAGGGGCCTTTGAACCCACGGAGTCCAAAGTCTGTGTTTAAAAATGGGAGCCAGGCGTGATGGTGCACGCCTTTAATCCCAGCACTCGGGAGGCGGGTCTCTGTGAGTTCAAGGCCAGCCTGGGCTACATAGTGAGATCCA
>NW_008467165.1:0-917 GCF_000622305.1 Nannospalax galili
TGACTAAAAATCTTTGATCTTTCCTTTTAATACAATGTCTGTTTTCCATTGCTGATTAAGGAAAATTAATGGGACACTAATGACAACACAAATTTGATTTTTCAGGGGTAGATTTAGATCATCTGTAACTTGACTGTAGAATTTGCCTGTAAGGTATTTTAAAGCATGTATAAAATATCTCCATGTTTTTGATCCAAAGTAGAAAATGCCATTTTATCTATTTTTCTCTTTCTTTTTTAAACAAATGCATACACATGTAACACAAAATTGGGTAAGAAATGGGTAAATAAGTGCTGTGTAAAATCAGTTCAAGTTCAGTTAAATGCATGACATGGGACTGGAGAGGCTAGCTGCAGCTTCTGCCTCCGAAGCAAAGAAACTTCTGTATCATCAGTGATCACCATTTCCTCATTTGTTCTTATTATTTTTAATAAGTGAAAGTGTTATTTTCCACAATCAAGAATGTTTCAGGTTTAGCAAAAGATGTGGGATGATTATTACCAAGTTAAATATACAAAGATACAACTCAGCATCCAGCATTACTAGATGTCTACACAGGAGACATGGATAATGTGTCCATACAAAATGAGTCTATAAATAGTCACAGTAACTTTATTTATAATCACAAAAATTGGACAGTCACCCAAGTTTCTGTCAGCAGGTAAATGGATAAGCAAATTTTTCTGTTCTAATTTTACTTAATATTAGAAGGGAGCTAGTTTATACAATGACATGGACAAGCTTCAGAAGCATTTATACTGTCAAAAAAATGAAATTCAAAAGCTCATTTGCTCAGTGATGTCCTTTAGATGACATTCCATGAATTAAGACTGTAAGGACATTGGGTTTGGGGTACAGTTCAGTGCCAGAGTAGGGGCACAGAATGCACAAGGCCTTTGGCTCAGTGGGAAAAAAAA
>NW_008467166.1:0-917 GCF_000622305.1 Nannospalax galili
CTTCCCAGATTCAAGAGAAGGACAGACACCTACCCAGCAGGTGGAGTGGCACTGGGGGGAGAGCACAGGACATGGGAGGCATTATGGCCTCCATATTTGAAGTTATTCTTTGCCACAAGCTGAGCTTCCTAGAAGCTGAAGTTGGAACAGGGATCCTTGTGCAAGTCCTTTATGAAGGAACAAGGAGGAGGGAGAAGCTAAGCAAAGGTGCAGTTTCAAGCAAAGTCTCCCCCACCCAGGTCTTCATGCTAGAGAATGCACTGCCTGTAGCATCTGGCCCACCAGGAGTCCACATCAGTCAGCCTTTAGCTAGGGAACCCCCGGGTACCTCACAGAGAGGCAAATTCTGGGAGCATTTCTCAGGTAAATTTTGCAGGGTGGGCCTTCTAGCAGTGAGTGAAAGGACCCCTGGAGAGCTGAGTGGGACCCCAAGGGCCTCTGCTACAGTGGGATATAAGGGCACATGCCCTGGCTAAGTTTCATAGCAACCAACAATGAAAGATGAGTTCCAATGTAAGCAAAAGAGGCTAAAGGAACATCCAAGGTGTTTAATTCACAGGGGATTGGAGAACTGTAATAGGTAGTTTTCTCATCACTATCACAAAATACCTGACATAAATAGCACAAAGGGAGGAACTGTTCATTCTGGCTCAAGGCCTCAGGGGCTCAGGCCATGACTGCCTGGGCAGAACATCATGGCAGCTGTATAGTATATCAGAAGACACTCCTATGGCAGACAGGAAGCACAGAGTGGAGTGACAGCCTCTTCTCCCCTCTTAGTCCGTCCTCAGTCCAAGAGATTGTGTCACCTACCTTCAGAGTGGATCTTCCCCACTCAGTTAATTCTGTCTGGGAACCCACCCCCCCACCCGCCCAAGACATACCAGAGGGGCCCGTCACCCATCTTATCTGATTCT
>NW_008467167.1:0-917 GCF_000622305.1 Nannospalax galili
ACACACACACACACCTGCATACACATAGCTACCTTTTGACCATTTTTTAAGTCTATAGTTGAGTGACATTAAGCACATTCCCCTTGCTGTGCCACCATCAGCTGTCTTTTTTTAAAATAGTTTGAAGAGAGTATGGGGCACCTATGTTTTTTGGTAGTGGGCACAATATCATTCATCTTGTGTGGGGGCCAGCGACTTTCTAGTTTAAGTGAACAGTGATTTGGTTGCGACTCAAATGCATAACCAAATTTGGAACATTTACTTATATTTATCTTCTGTCAGGAATATCATAGTCTTCCAACTTCTGGAAATTAAACAAAAGCATCTCACTGTTGTGTGATTAGTTATACTCAGCTTTAATCATACGTGCTAATTGATCCCAGACTACAAGCTTACTATCTGGGTGCAGCAGGTGCACCATGGAAGAGGCAGGCAGGCAGGTAGGTATATGAGAGAGTTCATGTGATTAGGTAAAGTAAAAGTTGTTGAGATTCTTAGGTGACCCACCTTGGGAAGAGTAGGCTAGCTAGATTACTGGGAAGGAGGTGTTTATCAGGATTTCGTTAAGTCTTCTCTTCAGAAGTCTGAACATCTTTACTATCCTTATGAACATTGGTGTAAAACCCTTCATTTAGGGCACTGATCTCCATCCTGTTGGCTAACACTTCTTTCCCAGGGTGGTATTGGAGTGTAACACAACACTGTTGCCACCATCCTGCCAGTGGAGAGCAGAGAACATCCCCTTAGCTTTGGACAGCACGTGTCCACCCATGCTGTGCTTTTTGGTGGTGCTTTCACTTTGCTGGTTCATCATAAGCTTGTAGTACTTTTCCTTTCTTCCTCTTCTTCCTCTTCTTCTTCTTCCTCTTCTTTCTCTTCTCCTTCTTCTTCTTCTCCTCCTCCCCCTCCCCCTCCCC
>NW_008467168.1:0-914 GCF_000622305.1 Nannospalax galili
CACATACTGTCAGCAATAAGTAAACTTAGTGAGTTATGAACAATGACAACAAAATAACCCTCACTACCATCACCACAATCACCAATCACAAGGAAAAACTGATTAATTTTAAAACAGAATCTTTATTCTCTTAGAAGAGCAGTTGGCTTGTACCTGTCTGTACAAATAAAGTTTTATTAAAACAGCCACACTTAGTTTCTTCTGTTTTGGGGGCTAAACAGCAACTAAGTGTATTCTGTATGTTGTTGACTTCATGATGACAAGTTAGCAACAAACATTCAACAGAAGGAGTTTTTTATATACAATTCTTGTCTTTTTCTAAATTAGCAGTATGAGGTAAATTTTCTCTCTTGATGCTGGATGGCAGAAGTGCAGTGACCTGCAGCTCCCTCAAAGCCGTGCAATCATGAAAACAGTCAACACGTCATATTCTTTCAGGGTCTGGGACCTTGTGCTTTGTTTTGCCTTCTGACCGTACATATGAGACGTCCATCCGGGTCCCCCACTCTGTCTGCACCAGTTTCCCATTCTATTTTTTATGCTGTGGCACAGACCTGGTCTTACCCATCTGAGAGATTTTAAGCAACTCTACCAGCCACCAAAGGTACTGGCACCATGAAAGAGACATTACAGGGAACTGTCAGGCGTTCTGCCCTCCCCGTGAGTCCAGGCAGAACTTCTGAATTGGCCTGGGGACTCTTCTGTCTGGATTTGGATATGAAATTATAACCACAAGCTAGAATTTTGAGTCAAAGAATGAATTCGATTCTCAGACAAGATGCGTTTGAGTAAAGGCTCTGGCCAGGTACCTACACAGTAGGTGCAAGCATTCCTGTTCCTCCTCCTCCTCCTCCTCTTCCTCCTCCTCTTTTATGGTGTGCTTTGTGTGTGTGTGTGTGTGTGTGTGTGTGTGT
>NW_008467169.1:0-917 GCF_000622305.1 Nannospalax galili
GGGCTGGGCCCTCCCACCTCACTCAACAATCAAGAAGATGCCTTAAGGACTCGGCCACAGTCCAGTCCAATGGAGGAAGCTCCTCAGCTGAGGTCCCGTCTTCCCTGTTGTGTCAAGTTGAGAATGGAGGTGATTGGGCCTACATCCAGCATTCTATCCACTGAGCCATCTCCTCTGCTCTTTCGTGGCTGTCGTGGAGTCCTGAGTGCATGGGAGCTGCTGGGCTGTTTGTCTCCCCCCTTCGCTGTGGATGGAAATGGCTGTGCCAAGCGCATGTCTCCACCCATGTTCTAGTCACCCATGTTCTAGGAGTAGCTTCTAAGGAGTAGGAAATACTCAGAAGGTGCAGGCATTTCCGTAGACAGACAGACACAGACTCACACACGCCATCTTAAACAGGAAAGGTGTAGAATATGTGTGGAAAGGCTGACAGGCCTATGGGAAAGACACCACCCATACCTGTCCACAAGAGTCAGGAGGGGTGTAGTTCTGTGTGTACAGGCAGTGCCTAACATTTGGAAGCCTAAAAGTATGCCTTGACTCAGTTTACCAGTGGAGCTTGAAAGCAAGATGAAGTGAGGATGAGAGGTGAAGACCGTCAGCTGTGATGGGAGCTTGGCACCTGTGTTCAGCTCAAGGCCTCCCCATCTATGAGCTGCATCCAGGGGTAGATAGCAGACCTCCTGAAGATTGTGTCTATACCACAGGCTGAAGATGGCCCCAGCCTGAGGGCTTGCTACAGAAACAGCAGAATAGCTCACAAAAAAAGTTTCAAATCTAAATCTTGTGTTTTAGTCCCTTGGTATGATTAACTTGGATGCTCCTTCCTCACAGCAGTGGCCGTGTTCTAACCCACTATCTGCGCCTTCTTAAATCCTAATTCAAAAGTGAGTTGCAGAGCCCATTCACACCCAGAA